>NC_073746.1:41891886-42126886 GCF_029784135.1 Toxorhynchites rutilus septentrionalis | reverse complement strand
TAATTGAGAAAAATCCTATATAGTGTATCATGTTTTCTTTTCTACAAGGAATTTAGAATAGTTTTATTCTGGTAATGGTCTGGTAATTATTATAAATAGATTTTTGTGAGTGTATTGAGATAAGTCGAATACTGGCCGAGTAAGAGTAAGAGTTAGATACAATCAGCAATCAATTATTTTCATTGAGATTGAGACCAAACATAGAACTTTTTTCAGGGATGGTTGTCTGAGAGGGGGTACATTTACTTCACTACAAATCGAAATTATCATGATCGGCGACAAGTTCTAAAAATATACAAAAAAATTTGAAGACTCAACAACTGTTAGGCTTGGTGAAGAAGTGCGTTGGGCTTTTATATATTCGAGGTAATTCCACATTTCTCTGCATCAAAAAAGAATTTGGATAAGGACAAGACTACACAAAGAACACCGAACCTACTATGTATGTATGTATACATGAATATATTTAAACGTGATCTTTTTAACTTTTTAGAAGAAGATCAAAATTATTTGATTGCAACCTTTTTAGAGATTTTGGAGATTCAGGTCAGACCATTTAGGAGTACTCGAAACGTAAACAGACAGACAAAAAGTCTTCAAAATCAAAAACATCTTACAAAAATATCTTGAGACGAATCTTCTGAGAATAACAGCTCATTGCCGTCTTCAGCGAAACGTTAAACGAAACGAGCGATGGAGCTGAATAAACTTTGATGATATGAATTGATAATAATTCAATTTCGGTAACATTTTGACATGTCTGTAATCATACCTTATTTTTAACCACGTTTGAATGATGTATATATGCTATTGTGAATAATTTATCTTATGTTAATAAGATTTTTTTTTCAATTATCCGGTATCCGGCCAGATAGTGAGTCACTATCCGGTATCCGGATGAATAGCCGGATAGTTACCGGATATCCGTTTCATCTCTAATGTAAACTATAAAAAAAATACAGTCAATAATTATAAGACCAAAATCCGAAATTCCTGCAAGTACAATATTTTTCGATATTTATCTGAATCGGTGCAGTAGTTCAAAAGTTATGAGTTTTTAAAAAAAGTCATTTTTGAAAAAAATGGAAAAATATTGATTTTTAGGCTACCCTAAAATGGAAACGATCACCCTAATGATAAAAAATACGGGTCTTATGTTTTGCGATAAAGAACAAAACTACCACTTTTTACGAAAATCTGAGAACCACTATATCGGTTTGACATCGTATGGCTGTATATAAACATTTCCATCGCGCTTCTAGGTGACACTATTTTCGTAACTCAAATGATCATTCAAGACACTTACATGTTGTTAAAATATCTTGAAATTATTGAGAAATTGAATTCTAAACACAATTCTTAATAGAAAGTAATATTCACTACTTTGACCGATTGTCACCCCCTCTAAGGCGTGAGATTGGGTCAACTTTCATTTAATCGTAGTTCAGTGAAAAAATAATATTATTCAACAATTCCTTTAACACTTATCATTAGAGAAAATTTCTACGTAATCAGAATTGTGTTTTACTCTAATTAACGATAATTATTCAACAAAAAGTTCGAAAACTACCTTCTTTGACCCATTTTCACCCCCATCGACGGTACTTTTTTTTAATAAACTTTTTGAATTTTCCTTGTACAAAAAATCATCTCACGGGCTGAATTTTTAACTAAGGGACCTCGGATGGGCCACAACCGTTTCTTAAGGGTTTTCCGGTCCCTAATCAATCAAATTAAAAATCGAAAAATTTACCCAAACCCTCCTTTTCCGGATGAACACATATAATGAAAAAGATTGCTAATGGTTTTTTGAATTCTGAAAACATGATATTCTAAACATTTTCCAACAACTTCTGAAGGACATTATAAGGATAAATCAAATTTTTGGAATTCATCAGAAATAATTTTCGCTCAAGACACTTTCACTGCTTAAAGAAAACTTTTCAAACTATCAATCAAAATATTTATTTGATACAGAGAAGACAATTTTCTACGGATATAAGTGCTAGAGTTGCCGTTGTCGTGAATCATTGTATATATCCAGTTACCCTGGTATCAGGATTGAAAATGTAAGGTGGGAAGATTTCTATGGCGTCACAAATTTTGGTTTTGTTATGTGACTTTTCTTATAATAATCCACTACATGAGAAATGCCAAAAGCAAGTTGCCAAGAGCAACTACGAAATTTACAGTCTACCCAAGCTCAAGCTCAAGTTCAATAATCCACTACATTACAAAAGTATTGTTACTAGAAGTATCTTTATTCACAAATAAATGCTAGTGTTCAAAATCAAAAGGCTAAAATTTTTCACAGAAACAGAAATTTCAGTATTATCGATGTGTTCAAACATAATTATAATTCAATTTTACTTTTGGTCAAATTTCAAGTTTTTATGTTTAATGTGTTTATGATATTATTAGAAGATTTTTTTCCTCATAAAAACAGCTAAAAGTACAAATAACCAAACCGTCGCGCTTTGTATTTTTCATTTTCCAAGGTTTACCGTATTTGATCTCTTTTCAGAAATAAAAAAAACGCTTCAAATCGTGGTAGTCAGGTACCGTTCTGAATCATAATTCGGACGCTTAAGGCATATGATGCAGAAAACAGATCTAAACATAATGCTCAGGTATTATTTGGTTGACATTTTAAAATAAAATAGTTCAATATGCTTTTAAGCTTTCTACTTTGGTACCTATTTGATTGAAAACATAAAAAAAATCATCGAATAAAATGCTTTTCAATTGATGCGAATAAGAATCAAACTTCGGACACTGAATCAAATTTCGGACAGATTAAATTCAAATTTCGAACACTTTATTTTGTAATTTTTTGCACGAAAGTTACATTACACTTGATTATATGCTATAGTCAACTGCGAAACACTTACTAAGCAATCACAGTAAACTGTTAATGATGATGAAAACTGATGAAACAGGTAAATTCTACGTTCTCACGCTAAGCAAACGTCAAACACAAACAATAATGAGTAGTGTTGTCAAATTTTTACCGATTATGTTATAATTCAAATGTAGTTCCCATATGAAATGATAGTGAAACCATGGGATTACTCCAAAGAAGTAATTGTGATATTAATTTCATAGTTATATCATCAGTGCATTAAGCATTTCAAGATATTAGAACAAAGTGTCCGAAATATGATTCAGAACGGTATAACTTTTGAGACCGACAAAAAATTTCAATATATCGAATAAACGTTTCCTGGATTTTCGATACCTTCGTTGTTCAAGGTGGCCAAACACGGTTTGTCCGGAAGTCAAATATTTGGCATTTTTTTACAGATAAAGTTTGATTTGAACAAACACTATTTTGTTTGTCACTACGCAATTATCAACAATGGCAAACAATGTCGAACATGGACAAAATCGACTGAAATATTGAACGTAAAGTAGGTATGTACTGACAGGCTTGATGAATAGATCGAATGAAAATTTTAGGTATTCAGTAACTGAATATTTATTCCTTCTGTTTTGGGTCAAACATACTTGACTAGTACCCGCTGAAGAAATTCTATCTGTCAAAAGTAGTCAAATATTTGGTTTCGGCCAAACAGTGTATGATCATCCTCAGCCAGTGTTGCCACACGTACAGATTTATCTGGAAAGGTACATATTACAGATTTTTGTCAAAAAGTACAGATTGGTACAGATTTTTTCCGCGTATGAAGTTTCTCTGGAAAATTTTATTTTAGTCTCCTTGTTAGATAGTGACCCTTACCCTTACCTCTACGTTTTATTTTCTATTTTTTTACATAATCGCCGTAACGTTCGAGGCCTTTTTTGTAGCGTGGCACGAGTTTTTCTATTCCGAGCGCGAAGTGCGTAGCGTCCAAATTTTTGAAGTACGATGTAACTGCGTCACGAATTTCTTCAGGGTTATCGAATCGTTCACCGCCGAACGCCTGTTTCATCACCGGGAATAAGTGATAGTCACTAGGGAGGGGGTCTGGGGAGTAAGGAGAATGCTCGAACACAGTCCATTTGAATTTTTTCGCTCGGAATAGAAAAACTCGTGCCACGCTATAAAAAATGCCTCGAACATTACGGCGATTATGTATAAAAATAAAAAAAAACCTAGATCACGAAAATCACCTTGTTTTTTGTCCTAACTTTATTTTCCGTGATTTCTGAAGCACCGAAACTTATTTTTTGAACGACCCTCGTATTAATAAAAATGACGCAAGTAATACCGTTGAAAAGGCGAAATTTCTATTAGGAGAGTAAGTGCCATCCAAGATAGATATTGCAATTATTTGCGTGAATTGGCAACAATCGTGAAAAAAAGAAATGTATTCATTGGTTTATGCTATATTCAGGCCGCAATATCTACCCATATACGAGGACAGTCCGATAAGTACTTAACCTACAAAAAAAAAACAAAATAAAATAGAAAAGTGGTGATTTATTTCTCAACATAGTCTCCTTTTAGCTCGATACACTTCACCAAGCGATGCTCAAACTTCTTTAATCCATCTGGAAAAAAAAACCTTTTCTCAAGGTCTGCAAAGTAGGCCTCCGTGGCGGCGATGACCTCCTCATTCAACTTAAATTTCTGCCCGGCTAGTGACTTTTTCAAGTTTCGAAACAAAAAAAAAAGTCGCACCGGGCCAAATCTTGAGAATACGGTAGATGGGGCAGCAGTTCGTATTGCAATTCGATCAATTTGGTCGTGGCGACGACAAAATTTCAATTTTTTTCCATTTTTCTAAAATCCGCGGACACGCCCGCTTCCACACACGGTCAAAACAAAACTACGAGCTGAAATCTTGACAGTAGCCGTTTACGAAAATGTACTACACGATAAGGAATCTCTCTTGCGATACTGACACCAACGGGCGATGAGGCTAAGTACTTATCGGACCGCCCTCGTAGAATTGCTGAGATGAGTAGATGGTACAAAGATTCCGCGTCAGTTGTAAATCAGCAGGAGCAAATATTTTCAGAAATAAAGAGCAAATTTTTAGGGTGTACGGAATTCGGAAAACTTACTAAAGGTACCTGAAGATACCACACCGATTAAGAGGATTTTTTCTACGAAGATCAATAAATGGACAGCGGAAAAGTGGATAGATAATTACCGAACAGATCTTTGATGACAAATTTTATGATAAAGTTCCAAAAAATCATAATCTCCTTCGCCAAATCTTTCCATCATCTAAATATTTCTTCATTGTAGAGAGCAAAGTAACATATAATATTTTTTTGAATCTTTTGATTCAATAAAGTTCTCCAAAATGTATTATGTATTTTTTGTGGTTCACGTGTCCCGTTTATATCTTGAACTATTTGTTCAGCCTATCTCTCTATCAAGGAACTCTTCTAGAAGCAGCTAAAAGCATCAAGTTATTTCCGTATATAGTAAAACGAGAACAAACCTACCGGACTGTCAATAATCCTGGTTGTATTTATCGATACTGTTTATGCTACATTGTTCGATGAACACAATGGCAGGAGCGCTGCAAGAAAAGGCCTTCCCGTGCCCAAATAATACAGCCAATAGGGGCGATGGCGCTGACCGCACACACTCACCCACCACGGTGAAGTTTTCCCTGTGCGTGATGGCCACGTCACTCAACACGGGCTGGAAACCCGGAAGCCACTGGGTAGAGTAGTGGCGACCGCTTTCCTGGCCTGACCAGGCCAGCTTCTGGACTGATGCGGGCGAACTACTGAGGTCCGAATTGAATTCTACCCCGCTGACAGTGGTGGGGGTGGTGGTGATATGGGGTGGGGGAGGCGAGTTCGGCTGCTCAATTTTCTCCATGGAAGTTATTTTTTCATGCTCGATTTTCGATTCTATGATTGCCACTGTTGTTCGAACACACGTGAGAGCGGGTGAGAGCGGGTGAGAGCGGGTGATGCAATCGATCACATGCTGAGCGCTTTGTTTTCCCATGTCAAATTATTAAATAGAAAGCTTCGGAACAATCAAATTTATTCAGTGCAATTTGGTTGTTAAATATTATTGGAAGTCATTGGAAATTGGACGAGAGCCAAGCTGTGAGTGCTTTTTTTGTTTTTCTTCGTTGATTTGGGTTTCATTGGATGGTCCTGCTGCTGCTGATGCTGCTGCTGCACGGTGCGACCGTTTGATGCGTGACAGACTGGGTTCAAAGCCTGAGCGGGGGAGAGACAGACGGACCGAGAGAGAGAGACAGAGGAGTAATTTAACCGAGCCTCTGCTATTATGGGCTCTTGTTAGCTTTTTGATTGAGTTGTTGAATTTCCCATCACACAGAGCTATTCTAAATTTAGCGATTGGAAAGTTGGTAGATTTATTCATGAGCCTGAACACAGCAAACAGAATCCGATGAATCAATCGGAACAAAGACTGATGCAGTGGAGAATTTGGTAAATAATTTCTAAAGCACAAAGGCAGGATTTTTTTTATTTCCACTGCAGCGATTTTTTTATAATTAAATTTTGAATATTTGTTCAATCGGTAAGAGTGAATTTTATTCGAGAAGTTCGTGTAAAGGCACGTTTACGAGCACACTAGGAGGTCTGAGTTAGTACTCCATTTACATGATAAACATGTATAATTACAGGGATAGACAGCTCGTAACCATTTTATGCGGTGTAATCTCTGCCGAACTGGTTAACAGAGTATAAATCTCTACGTAAAGAAAAAAAAACTCCTGTCTCAAGTACACCCATTTACGATCGTGTAATTAGCGAGATGTACAGATGTTTTATGCTACCGCAGTGCAAATAAATTTTCCGCATAGTATCAAAAAACTACAGATTCCCCCGGCCGCTTGTCATAAAACCGTTTCTTAGGAATCGTACTAAAATTGGGTCACTAAAACGCGTCGCAGCGCAAGATACGTAACGCTGGAACGCATCTGCCTTTGCTAGGAAATAATTAAAATAATTACCAAACCATTAAAATTTAATTTCCTTTTAATTGTATTTATAAAACTAAAAGCATTTTACAGATCCTGTCCAGAGTGAGCCGAGCCGAGGGATCGGATTCGAATATCCCTAGCAAAAACGCAATCCGACGCAAACCCAAAACGACTGCTGCAGCTGATGCTGGTTGGCATGTGTTTATGGCGCCCCATACGTGGAATTCCGAAACCGAGAGCACTCATTCGGGGCGGGAGGATGTTTCAACGCATCCGTTCCCCGGCTGGAATCTGCTGTTTATTTACCGTACACATAAACCCACGAAGTATTCAAACTAGGTTCATTTACACAGTGCTAAAACCATGTGCCCTTACGACGGCATCGGCGGAGGCATTCGGGGCTGTTGGTTGAGCGAACATCCGATATCGAACTCCTAGCTTTCTACGAACGATGTTTTGAGACTATCTCAGGATGGAATCTTCGATTTCATTCTTACCTGGTGTCGGTTCGAACCGGTAAATAACAACCCTCCAGAAACCATGTGTAATTTTGTAATTTTTAGCTGTCAGTTTGCAGAGCAAAGTTTGAAGCGGGCGGAGATCAAAGTGACTAACGCCACATTCAGCTCGTTTATTTACCCGCGCGACAAAGTCGCTTTAGAATTGTTTGATATGAGGTCTGCAACCCAAGAATACTCCAATATTTCCAGAATCAACACTCGATTGAACCTTAGCATTGTCCTCCGAATGGAATGGCCCAGCGCCAGTCTAGACGTCGCCGACCCATCAGCACATTTCCGAACTTATCGAAATTAATATCGATTCAGATTTTTCAGAGAGTGGTCGCACACACACAGAGTTCAATCGAAACCGTGGGGTGTTATTTTTTCCGGAGGCTATCTTTCAATCACCACTATTCGGTGATTTGTTTACTGGAGTGCCCCGAAGGCGGAGCGTCGACACGAGATGAGTTTCTGGTTTCTTCCATCTCGCCGAGATGTTTATTTCCTCTGCTGGTGTTTTTATTTTACGACACTAAAAGCTATTATGGCCATCTTTCATTCTCTGCGTCCCTGTCCCCGTCCCCGTACCGCCGCCATCAGTCACGAGCGCCACAATCCAAATAACCTCATGGAAAATGGTTTGTTTGACTATTTGTCTCATGTACACACATCGAATGAAAATGTAATAATAAAAGGCGAAAACAGTGGAAGAACCGACATGCACACACGCACCCGAGAGGAAGAGAGATGCGGTTTGTTTCGGCGAAGTCGGATTTGAAGGCCACCAGAATTGGTGGGTAAATTAAAGTCCTTTCGGCTTGCCGGAGAATGTAATTTGATTCCGTCCCAAACTCGGTGGGATCTGGGGTATGCTAATATTTATTCTTATTGTATTTTTCCAAACGCACATATTTGTTCGATGGGAAAATCTGGCCTTTGCTAATGTAAATAACTTTTTTTTTCGATTCTTGACACTAGTTTAGTTTTCCAGTCAATTTAATTACTAGTGACGGCGACAGCTTAAACTGTTCAAACAAACAAATCAAATTGGATTTCAATCGTACTGACACTACAAATCAATTTCCATGTTATAGAGATTATAATAATGTTGATTTGATCGGTCTAGGCCGTGCTACATAATTTATCGATTGGTCTTTATTGTACAGCATTTTTGACCCTGATATTGCCTTGGATTTTCTAAATCAATGATTCATTGAACTTTATGATTCATTTGTACCTATTAAAATCTCGAGGCCAAAGAAAAATCCATGGTTCAACAAAGCAATCCAAAATGCCATGGTCGAAATAAATATTGCGTATCGCTGATGGATTACCACCAGAGATCCTTTGAATTTCATTCAATACAAGGGTTTACGTAACAAAGTAACACAGCTGATTCACGTTGCAAAGATGAATTATATTCCATCTCGGTTGAATGGATCCAGTTCTAGTAGGGATTTGTGGAAAAAGTTGAAAAATATACAAGTTACAAAGTCTGTCAAAAATAATGATCAGTTTGGATATTCGTGTGATACAATCAACGAATATTTTGGTTCTAATTTTATTTCGGATAATACTACTGTTGCGTACAACGCAATATAGATGGAACGAACCAACCAACAGCCAGCCGTTCCATCTCCTCAACACAATCGAGAACAATTTCAGTAACCACTACCCGATCATCGCCAGGAGGGCTAAAACATGTACTGAGAACAAACTGGCAGTATTCAAACAAGTGGTGTCGCCGATGCTAGAGTACAGATCTCCGGTCTGGAGTGGATGCGCAAGGTCTCACCTGAATAAGCTTCAGGTAGTTCAGAACCGCTTCCTGAAACTAATACTCAATCTTCCGTGGCACACGAGAACCACTGACGTCCACCGGCTAGCTTGCTTCGACTCAATAGGAACTAGAATCGAGCAGTTCGAACAACGGCACATGGCCAGAACCCGACAGTCGGTATGGCAAATAATCAGGGACCTTTATCCCTAAATGTTGTAAATTTGTGTATATAGTAGTTTAAGTGTGTATATAGTAGGTTAAGTAAGTTTAAATCAAACCAAAATAGTTCAGTAACAACTGACAAAATGGTACAACAACCATCTAGGAAAAAATTGATTTTATATAAGTTAATTATATCAGTAACAGCTGGACTAAAGATTGAATCACCATGTGGAATCTCTTATATTGTAAACTAATTGTAAATCAAAAATTAAATTAATAAAATTAAATATAGAATGAAAAAAAAAATGAGAACAATTTCATTCCATATCCAAACTCTGTAAAGTGAACATCGAAATATAAAATAATTGAATTGTCACACACGTGTTTCTATTGTGTAGCTTGCCAGACCTTTCTCGCCACAAAAGTCTTTTTTAAGACTGAAGAGTAAATAGTAAAGTTTTCTACAGTCCACTGGTTACCGATGCAGTAGTTCTACTGCCCCCACCTGAGGAAATTCCCAGCATCATTTAGGATTTGATTCAGCCTGTGTCGCTGACCCACCGCCGGGATTTCTTCACCGTACCATCGCGTGCAAGGAGCCGCGATTGGAAATCACCCGTTCTGTAGTGAACAACTACTTTACCAGTTGCTCCTAGAAATATGGTTTCAAATTTTCCCATATATCTGAATATGAAGTAATTACTGCTATAACTTCTATTAAACCCAATGCCATTGGGTTGGATGGAATTCCGCTTAGGTTTATTAAAATGATTTTGCCATTAGTTTCCCATCACATTTGTTTCATAATGAATTTATGCGTAAAATTTTCTAAGTTTCCTCAAACATGGAAATGTGCTAAGATCATACCGATAAAAAAGAAACAAAACAATCTAAACTTGAACACTTTGCGTCCTAAAGGGTGTGTCACATCAAATTGCATCACGGAAAAAACGCTGTAGAAATTTAATTTTTAGGAATTATATCTTCAGCTTTCGCTTATAATCAGATACGAGTGTATAGATCACGTTGGTCATGCTTCACTGTCAATTTTTCGTAAATTTGGAAAAATGTCGTCGAACGAAAAAGAGCGTCGTGAATTAATCCTGTGCACTCATTTCGAGAATCCGGAGTTGTCACATCGGGACATCGGTAAGATGCTGGGAATCGTCCAATCCACGGTCAGCAGAATACTAAAACGATACTTCGAGAACCTAACCATCGACCGGAAGGTGAAGAACGGCAAAAATGGATGCTCCGTCAGTGAAAAAGATCACAAGCGCGTAGTTAAGCAGTTTAGACGTGATCCGAGAAGTTCAGTCCGGCATGTCGCCAATAAGCTGAATTTGTCAAGTTCATTCGTCCAGCGGACCAAGCAGCGGGAGGGCCTGCGTACATACAAGGTTCAGAAGGCTCCTAACCGCGACGAAAGGCAAAACAAGGTGGGGAAGACGCGAGCCCGGAAGCTGTACACCGAAATGCTGACGAAGCCGCATTGCCTGGTAATGGACGACGAAACCTACGTCAAAGCGGACTTTCGTCAGCTGCCGGGCCTGTTGTTCTTCTCCGCAGAGGACAAATTCAGCGTTCCGGAGGAGATTCACAAGCAGAAACTATCCAAGTTTGCCAAAAAGTACATGGTGTGGCAAGCGATCTGCTCTTGCGGAAAGCGGAGCGCCCCCTTCGTGATGACCGGCACGGTTAAAAGGGCAGGTTTACCTTAAGGAGTGCCTACAGAAGCGCTTACTACCACTATTGAAGCAGCACAAGGGCCTGACCATCTTCTGGTCGGATCTCGCTTCGTGCCACTATTCGAAGGACGTGTTGGAGTGGTACGAAGCCAACGGGGTCACCTTCGTGCAAAAGAAAATGAACCCGCCCAAGGCGCCGGAGCTTCGCCCAATAGAGAAATATTGGGCGATTATGAAGCAGGCCCTCCGGAAGAACCCAAAAGTTGTCATATCGGAGGCGGACTTCAAGAGAAAATGGATTTCTGTTCAAAAAAAACTACAACCTGACGTTGTACAGAACCTTATGGACGGGGTAAAGAGGAAGGTGCGAGCATACGGGCTTGGGCTCGAAGTATGAATAAAAAGAAAATGCCAAAAGTTGTTTAATAGTTTTTATTTTACTGTCTAAAATTTTCAAAAGGATCGGTCTACTGGGCGAATTTCTACAGCGTTTTTTCCGTGATGCAATTTGATGTGACACACCCTTTATTAGCATTCTGTGTAGTTTGTCAAAGGTATTGGAGAAAAATCTTAAAAATCAAATTCATGAGTACATAAACTCTTCTAATTTACTCAGTGAATTTCAATCTGGTTTCCGATCAGGCCATAGTACAACCACAGCTCATCTCGAAGTAAATGATGATATTAGTAGAACAGTAGATAAGTTATTGATAAAATTGTCCGAGCAGTTCTGTTTTTCAAGTAATTCGGTTCGTCTTGTACAATCGTACTTATCTAACAGATCTCAAATAAATGAAGAAAAATCTAATTCTGTGAATGTAGTATGTGGTGTGCATTAAGGCTCCATTCTAGGCCCTTTACTATTTTCACTATATATAAATGATCTTACAACTATTTTAAAAGCGTGCCAAATTCATATGTTTGCTGACGATGTCCAAATATATCTACGCTCTACTAATCTGTCTATTGAAGTGATGGTTAACATTCTAAATGATGATTTAAGAAGAGTTCACATTTGGTCTTGTCGAAACCTTCTTCCTGTTAACATTGAAAAAACTACGGCAATGCTCATATCTCGAAATCGAAGTCGTTTGCCATTTCCGCATATTCTCCTTGGTCGGAATGTAATCGAATATGTTGACCATTGTACCAATCTTGGTTTTATTATTACATCTGATATTGATCCTGATAGACATGTATACTTTATGTGTTCAAAAATATACAACGTACTTCAACATCTTTGGCTAACATCTAACAGAACTGAAGTTAAAATATATCTTTTCAAATCTCATTTCTTATATGGCGCAGAGTTTATACTGAATGCTTCAGTCAGAGCTTTAGATAGATTGCGAATTGCTTTAAATTGTTGTGTCAGGAACGTTTTCAACCTTAATAGATATTCCAGAGTCAGCCACCTTCGAAAGCAATTACTGGGATGTCCATTCAATGAATTTTTGAAGTTGCGTGCATGCTTAATCATTTTTAAGATACTTAACTATTCATCTCCTCGATATCTAAAACAAAAATTGAAAAGTTTCCGAAGTTCTAGAATGAGAAATTTTATAATCCCTCAGTTCAACACGTCGCATTATGGCAACACTCTGTTTGTCAGGGGCATAACTTATTGGAATCTCCTTCCTAATTTCGTAAAAAACAACTATTCAATCAGTAGATTTCGGCGAGATAGCATGGCTTGGCTTAATGGGGAAAATCAGCAACTATAAAAAAAAATCAAATTAGTAAATAGATAATTGATGTGATTAAGGATATGTACTATTGAATTCGAATTAGTTACTGGTTGCAGTAAATTAAAAGGTTCCATCTTACACTGTAATGATTAATAAAATAAAATAAATAAATAAATAAAAAAAAACACATTGTGTAACTAAATAAAAGTAGAAGGGCACGAGGCACGAGGCCAAGAGGCATGGACGGAAACTTGACGTAGGTTTTTAAGGTTGGATGACCAAATAGTTCAGGAATAAAAACGGGACAAGCAAAAAAATGCAATTTTTGGAAAAAAAATTATGAATCAGTGAATAAAACCGGGAATACAGTCAAACATTCAAACATTCTAAGATTTACCGCCTTTGTTCTCTGCAACAAAATTTTCTCCGTTCATATTCAGACGATGAAGAGACTTTGCGAAGCAGATCAGGTTTTCTATAAATTTTATCATAGAAGTTGTCACATTCCAGATCGAAGTTTTGTTTCACAGTTCTAAGATAATTTTCGATCCTACATTGAGCCGCGACCTTTTCGTTGCCCACATAACGTTCAAGCCGCGTTAATTAGAAAATCCGCGTAAAAAACCGCGGTGAAGCAAAATGGTGTGAAAAAAAAACTGAGTACCGTTCTGTATCATATTTCGGACGCTAGAGAACAGATCTAAACTTTATGCACAAGTACTATTTGGTTGATATTTTTACTAAATTAGTTCAATAAGCTTTTAAGCTTTCTATTTTGGTGCCTGTTTAAAAACATCAACAATCATTGAAAAAACATGTTTTTCAAATTTCGAAATTTCGGACCCTTTTTATGAAAAAAATCAAATTTCGGACTCTCGGTTTGCATAACGGTTTCTTGTGGTTTTAAGCTCAACTTATATTTCTGTACAATTACTAATGCAATAAAATGATCAAACATGAGAACAATGAAGTGTTGGGGTATTTTGGTTATTGTTTAGGGTATATTTGATGATGTTTTTTTCTCATTTTTTGAGTGAACGAATAATCGGTACCTTGATGGTGGTATCGGTTCTGAAGCAATGGCGGGTCGCAGAACGAATTCCTGAACGAATTTTGAAACTTCAGGACAACACCTACAGCGTTACATAGGGGTTTTTGAAAATTCGAAAATATTCCAAAATAGCTAAATCGGTCGATTAATTCCTGGGATATTTGATTTTTCGACCTTACTGACCGGGGTCCCCTGTTAACCGCAGTAAACCCTGTTTTGATTTTCATCTGTTTCGTTTGTCCCTCAAAAAATATGTTCTATTACTATTAATTAACATGATGTTTATTTTTTTAGTTAGTATATTACTAGTATATATTTATATATCTCAAATGCGCGCTCATCCATCCGCTTCCATCCGCCCACAACCGCTTTGCATGTAGGCCAACACTGATTCTGAGGATTTCCTGAGGATTTTGGGTTGCAGCAGTACGAATAGATGATCCTGCTCGAATGGCATCCAAAGCGTCTTCAACTTTGTCCTTGTTGTATTTACGCTTCGCATCCATCATAAACCTGAAAACACACATTGTACTATCATCAATTTTAATTGTCCGAAACATGAATCGAAGGGAAAAAATTCAAATCAAATTTGGGACATTTTATTTTACATATTTTTAAAAAAATTACAATATACTTCATTATGTTTTATAATCGACTGTGAGACTATTACCAAGCTCTAACAGTTAACTGATAACGATGATGGTCAGGGATGAAATACGAGAGAAATTGAACTATTAATAAACGGTTATATTCTACCTGCTCACGCTAAGCGAACGTCAAAAACAAACAATAATGAGTAGTGCTGTTAGATTTTTGCCTACTATGCTATAATTTAAAAGTAAATCTAATATAAAATGATAGTGAAACCAAGGGGATAATCTAAAGAATCAATTGTGATATTAATTCCACAGTTATATCATCAGGACATTAAACATTTCAAAATGTTATTACAAAGTGTCCGAAATATTATTCAGAACGGTACATATAGTTCCTCTTATCATTGTCCAATAATCATGCAATATGTTTTTATCTATCTCAATTGAATGTTTTTGTTCACAAATACTACTTTTAATCTTTGTTCGTTCACGAATGGGATTCGACCCTTTGCGGTCATATGTCTGCTCTCAGCCACCATGGCAAAAAACTATATTAATCTTGTACTTCCTTCAACAATACATCAGTTCAAACTTTTTCTAAACAAATCTTAATGTCTAGTGAACCTTTCTACGAATCAAAACGATGCTCCTACGAATAAACTCAAACTCAATACGAATGAAAGTTGTCACACTTGCTTGGGGAAAGGCCAAAAGGATAACTCCATGAATAGCGGCACTGTGTAAATGTAAAGCAGGTATTCTCAAACTATTTTAGGCAAGAGATTTGTGGTAAAATGATCTTCTAATTTACTTCAAACTTCGAAAAATCGCCTAGAAAAAACGGCTGAACGTATCAATATGAAACGCTCACAAATGTTTAGAGAATACACTATGCATAAAAAATTACTTGCAAACATTAGAGCTTACTGTGATATTTGCAGAATTACAGCAGATTTTTAAAGCACTATAAATATTCTGTTTTTGGGACTTTGTCGAAATCGATGCAAAAAATTTAAAAGTTTTTCCTTGTCCTTGTGCAAAATTTATTGGATTTGTCAAAACTGTAATTTTTATTCCCACATGAAGCGTTCTAGGAACCAAATAAAAGCTGTTTGATAAGGTTAATTGGATTTGCTGTTGAGTTGTTAAGCAAAACATTGTGTTAGTTCACAAAATCTTTGAAAAAACAAAGAAAATCGATTTTTTATTTCTTCCAGATATTGTTGCTCACTACACCTGCACAAACCGAGATAAAAATATGTACGTAAAATATTCTAATATCTGAAAGTTGTAGCTTCAAAATGATGTATATCCCATCGATATGCGTTGATTTTTCACGAAGTTACAGAATGTCAAAAATAACTTAAAATTTCCGACTTCGCACTCTGTCCCTCTAATTTTTTTGTCGAGTAAAGGGTGTGTCACATCAAATTGCATCACGGAAAAAATTCTGTAGAAATTCGCCCAGTAGACCGATCCTTTTGAAAATTTTAGACAGTAAAATAAAAACTATTAAACAACTTTTGTCATTTTCTTTTTATTCATACTTCGAGCCCAAGCCCGTATGCTCTCACCTTCCTCTTTACCCCGTCCATAAGGTTCTGTACAACGTCAGGTTGAAGTTTTTTTTGAACAGAAATCCATTTTCTCTTGAAGTCCGCCTCCGATTTGACAACTTTTGGGTTCTTCCGGAGGGCCTGCTTCATAATCGCCCAATATTTCTCTATTGGGCGAAGCTCCGGCGCGTTGGGCGGGTTCATTTCCTTTGGCACGAAGGTGACCCCGTTGGCTTCGTACCACTCCAACACGTCCTTTGAATAGTGGCACGAAGCGAAATCCGGCCAGAAGATGGTCGGGCCCTCGTGCTGCTTCAATGGTAGTAAGGTAGGTAGTAAGTGGTAGTAAGCGCTTCTGTAGGCACTCCTTAAGGTAAACCTGCCCGTTTACCGTGCCGGTCATCACGAAGGGGGCGCTCCGCTTTCCGCAAGAGCAGATCGCTTGCCACACCATGTACTTTTTGGCAAACTTGGATAGTTTCTGCTTGCGAATCTCCTCCGGAACGCTGAATTTGTCCTCTGCGGAGAAGAACAACAGGCCCGGCAGCTGACGAAAGTCCGCTTTGACGTAGGTTTCGTCGTCCATTACCAGGCAATGCGGCTTCGTCAGCATTTCGGTGTACAGCTTCCGGGCTCGCGTCTTCCCCACCTTGTGTTGTCTTTCGTCGCGGTTAGGAGCCTTCTGAACCTTGTATGTACGCAGGCCCTCCCGCTGCTTGGACCGCTGGATGAATGAACTTGACAAATTCAGCTTATTGGCGACATCCCGGACTGAACTTCTCGGATCACGTCTAAACTGCTTAACTACGCGCTTGAGATCTTTTTCACTGACGGAGCATCCATTTTTGCCGTTCTTCACCTTCCGGTCGATGGTTAGGTTCTCGAAGTATCGTTTTAGTACTCTGCTGACCATGGATTGGACAATTCCCAGCATCTTACCGATGTCCCGATGTGACAACTCTGGATTCTCGAAATGAGTGCACAGGATTAATTCACGACGATCTTTTTCGTTCGACGACATTTTTCCAAATTTACGAAAAATTGACAGTGAAGCATGGCCAACGTGATCTATACACTCTTATCTGATTATAAGCGAAAGCTGAAGATATAATTCCTAAAAATTAAATTTCTACAGCGTTTTTCCCGTGATGCAATTTGATGTGACACACCCTTTATATGTCATGTTTGATGGTAATACAGCGAAATCGTTTATTTTTGCGTCTAAAAGTTTTTCTTCTATTTTGGCTGATTCATCAACTTATAGTTTCTTTTCAATAAATTTATTTGGCGAAATGGCGTGTACATTGTATAATACATATTAGGTACAAAGAAAAACAATGCGATCTTATTCATTTAATATGGCGTTCAGACTCTATGATGTATTTAGTTATATAGACCATCTTGAGAACATCACATATAGCCATCATTTTCTGAGCAAATTTAGTGCATGATAATAGTATTAACGCTATATAAATGTTGTTTCTCCACCACTGAGTAACATTATTATGCACCTCATGGTAAAAATCAATATTTCAACTTGGCTAGCCGTATCTAATGAATTGATTCGTGTCGGAAAAATTATCATTCCATTTGTTTCATATGTTTCATTTTGCGTGACATATTTTTCAATTATTATTTTTGAGCACATCCATTGGTGTTTTTGGCGTTTGAAAAATCAGCCCAGTTAACGAGCGGAATTCGTTAACCAAGCTGCGCTCTCAGCTCAGTTAGCGAACACCTGCTATATTTACAAATGGTTTTTAGGAGTGTCTTTTGAACTGTTTACCTCGGGGGTTTTCAAATCTCCGCGTGCTCCGCGGGAAATTTGTGCTCCGCGAAGTTGTAGCAAATGCTCCCACTTGAAAACCCACCTGGAAAAAAAATCTTCAATTCAATTTCACTGAGAATATAGTGATTTATTTTGTTTTCTCCGGGTTAGATGTCGTGTAACTGATATGCGTAACCAAAATAGAGTTGTTCTCATTTGAGTAATGTCAATACAGATAGAATCAGTTTTTTTTTGATGAAAAAGACGGGTGGGTAATGTCGGGGACATAACCGGAGTGACGTAGGACTATACAAAGGGGACAGCTTTTGTTAAATATATATTTTAAATATATTGTTTTATTTTCTTCTCCTACGTGAATACCTACCTATCTACCTGAAAAATGGATTAGTTTACTGTTTACTCTTTATGAATATGTTGATGGTTCTGAAAAGAACCTTTGGTGTTGTGTTTTTGTTATCACTCGATATTCCCATCTTGTTCGGTTAAACCTTCCTGTTTAGCTATTGCGTTTGCCACTCGCCACAGCTTTCACAGTTGGAAAATTTCTTCCCATCCAGCTTGTGACATATTGTTCAGTAAATTACATTTAATGCGACTTTGCCACTCACTGAATCTAATTGTTGCCTTGCCGAACCGAAGCTGCTCTGTTCTTGATGCGTGTTTTGTGATTGTCGTGAGCAGCTTTGCAAGCCAACTCGAGCACGCCGACGGCCGAAACTCTATAATCGCTGTTAGGTATACTGGTGGTCCGGCACCAATCCGTTCGGCCTAGTTACCCTTGCGGAGCAATCAGTGAATGCGGCCAACAGTGAACTGGAGATCTGCACGGTTCGAGTGAGACTTTGCCTTTCCCTTAACTTGTCCTCCTTTGTTACGTCCACGATGCCGATGCCGTACAACCACACGGGTTTACGGTTTGAAAGAAAATAAGATATTTTTTTGGGGTCCGCGTGTTTTATACTCTAGCGCAATTTAAGAATTGGTGAAAATCAATAAGCTCAGAACAACTGCCAAATTCACATACTCATCATATCCTGGCAAACAAATTATGAAAAAATCAATTTGTGTTTTATTATTATTTTGGATAATGTTTTAGAAAGCATTGAACTGTATTTCCTAAACTCTTTTTTGGAAAGTTTAATGGCCCTGAAAAGCGCCTTGTTTTATGGAATGGTTCCAATTTAGAAAACTTAGTACTCGTGGTTTTGAAAAAAAACCATTTCGAACGCCCTCGATGCCGCCTTGTTCTGGATTTGCCACCAAAGCAGTTTGTATAAAGAACAAACTTTTTTCTTCTGCTACCTGATGCCGTTTTGCGATTGCGTTTGCCACTCGCCGCTCGCTGCAACTGCCTGTTGTCTTGATGTCCACCGAACCGAATGTGTTCTGTTCCGAATGCGGGTTTTCTCATCGTCGCGAGCAGCTTTGCCAGCTAACTCGATCACTTCGGCGGCCGAAACTATATAACGCCGGCTAGGTGGACTGGTGCACTGGTACTAACGCGCTCGGCCTAGCTACCCTTGCGGGGAACTCCAGATCAACACGGTTCGAGCGGGATTTTGCCTTTCCCTTCACTTTTCCTCCTTTACCATGTCCAGACATGGCTGCTTGGGTTAGTTTGTTGATGTGTTGTGATGCGAACCGATGTGGTGTACGGTTTGAATGAGAATGATCGTTACGGAAGGAAGGAAGGTATTGTATTATAGAGACTTTAAACTTTTGCAGTTCATTCGTCTCTAGCCTTGAGAAAGGCCCTTTGAAAACTCTACTCTACTCTACTCCAGCGCTACCACCTCCGCCCTCTTGCCTTGAGAAAGGCACTCGATCCCTCGCCGTCCAGCTCGTCCAGCAACGATGTTGTCCAGTCGGTGTCCACACAAAGAATGATCGTTACGGCAGCGGAGCGGGGATTTTTAAGCTGACTGGCTGGCTCGAGAATTACGCATGTGTGAGACTGCGACCAATGTTTCGTTCATTTTTTTCTTTTTCCTTTCCAATCGTGCTTCATTCTATTTCGCTGCTGCTCTGGTTGCCCGTTTTGGTCGGTATGATATGAGGAGCACAAAATGGACCAATCAAAAATGGCCACATAGTGCATTTTGACAATGCTTGATATTTGACAATTATTCAATTATTTATCTCAAGAAAAATGAAATGTTATTCGTTATGATAGATGCGCAGATATATTTCCTATCAATTGATGCAAAAACCTTTGCGATCTATTGAGAAATGCTCGAGTTATAAGCGTTCCAAATCTTGCATTTTTTCCTACTTGTTCAGTGCCTATATTTCCATTTCACCCCCTATATCTTCCGGTTAGACGTAGTCCTACGTCAAAAATGCCGGTGCTCCGTCATATTTTTGACGTAGAACTACGTCTTTCAGGAAGGGTGCCAAATCAGAAAACAGGTCACGTTTTTATGAAATAAAGTTAACGTTAATAACTATTTTCACTGTGAACGAATTCTTATGATTTACATACCAATCGAATTGGAATTTCTCTAAGATTTGTTTGATATGCTATACATTACAATTCGCTAATCTCTAAACGGTTTAAACTCATGAAAACTGGAAGAACTTCCTTTTTTCCCATACATTTGTTCTGCCGATTTGTGTGCTAACCCTACCCGTATTTCTAATGCTTATAACTCGAACGTTTCTTAACAGATCAGAAAGATGTTTGCATCGATTGATAGGAAATATTTCTACGAGAACTACGTAAACATGAGATGTGCAATAATTTCAGAGAAAAATGTAAAATACAATGATCGTTTGACAATTCTTCCGTTCACATATTTTGGTAGTCCTAGACATCATATCAAACGTAAAAGGACGTTCATCAAATTTATTTGTAACGAAGAACATAATAAGTGGTAAACAAGTGGATTGCATAATGTAACTGCGTAGTTCTACGTCGAAAATATGCGGTCGTGTCCTAGATACAACCCCTTACAATTTTTTTGCTATAAAAAGGGCTCTGCCATGAAAAAATTCTGAAAACCCCTGGTTTAACTCAATTTATAGACTTCGAAACATCCACAAATCCGTTCCATTCAACATGGAATATTTTTTTCCTACATTTCCAAAAACATGCCCAGATTTACATTTTTTACAGATTTTTATCAATTACGATACGAGTTAATGTCGTCTGTGTTGGCATTTTAACGGTTTTTCCTGTCTGAATTAACGAATGCGTTGAAAATATGGACTGATTTCGAATGGCGATGAAAAAAAACCATAAAAGATAATTCAATGGACCAAATTTTCCTTAAATGCTACATTTATTAAGCCTTTTAAAAAATATTCGACACCCTGTCTTAAGGTAGTTGACCGGAACCTTGGGCATGATCGATGAAAAGATAAATGACAGCATGTTCTTCAGTTTCGCGGCTGTTTCTCTGTTTGACCACAAAGTTATTGGAGTAGATCCTTCGTTTTTTTAATCGATCGCAACGGCGGGACTTTGAGAGGACTTCGGTACGACGTCTATCAGTTGTTCCGACCTCCCGAACCAATGCGCGGGACCATGTGGCTCCCTTGCTCTCCCTCTCTTCAACTTCTTCTGCACTATACGGTTGCGCAGCAATGTCGGACGATCAATATTAGGTTTCGATTTTTTTCCTGATGTTTCAAACGACACTTAAGGGGGTATTCTAATGTAGAGACACGAATTTCGTACGTTTTTCCGAGCTCCGTAAAAATAAAACCAAGAATATTTTTACTATTCATTATATCATTATTTGTTCATCTATTTTTTAACAATAAAACAAAAATTGAACGGAGAAAAAATATTCATAACTTGAATAGTTAAGAGCTGATGAAACGAGAGGGTTCAAAGCAAAAGTTGTGCCATGGCGTACACGATTCCAACCCTTCTGGTTATCTGAAACAAAAAAAACCAACAGATTCTGAATCAGTAAAGATGTCGCTATCGCATGAACCTCGGACAAGTCAAAATCATGTTTTTTTTGGCAAAATGACGGCCGTTTGAAAAACAAAATGCGGTATAAAAAGTTTTTTCTTACGTTTCCCGATTTTTTAAAAATAGTAAAATTTAAAAAATATTATTTTTTAGATATTCATGCGATAGAGAGATGCCTACAGATTGAATCCATATAATTTCGACATAAATCGGTTCAGTAGAACTTGAGATATCGTGTACGCCAGTTTGAAAAAACTAGTTCCGAGAAAAACGCGTTTGAAGTTCATTGTTATGACCGTAGCAGGTTGAATACCACATCACTAAAATGACTCTCGGTAAATAATAGGATTTTCGATAAGTCCTTTCTAGAGTATATTCTTGAATGCCTAAACTAAAGAAATATGAAGGATTTTTTTTTTCAAATTTCTAGACTAGAATACTCCTTCAAATACATCCACAGAACAACAGAAATCGAACAGATGAAACACATAATTTAATTCACGACATATTGATACAATTGATTGTTTGGTTCCCGTATTCGGTTCGCCTGAAATCTATCCACAGGAATTATCTTGATCACAGGATCACTGTCGGTGCGTTCAAATTAACCGGGCCAAGAATGTGGGAGGAATCCGTTTCACCTAGCAATACGTTTGCGATAAATAAAGCTCTGGCTGAGCTAAGCCTTTTACGCAGAATTTCTATTCCAAGCAGGCGGCAACGATGCTTATACTGTGGTAGATCAGCAGAGTTGGTCCATGGAAGAGATCTCAGTGCAAATTATATAAATCGAAACTTAACAGCCTCAATTCTGCGCATATAGACTCCATACAACAGAAGCCGTCTCCAGAACCGATCCAACAAGAGCCTAGTACAGTGATTGGAGGCAGTAAGGATCACGAAAGTTGTTTGCAGCTCTTGTTATAAAACCTAAGTTTCTGTTTGCCTTAGCGATTGTGCTAAAGTAATGATCTCTGTAAGAGAGTCGTGAATCGAGATGAACTCCAAGGTCCTTCACCACGCTGACTCTATCGATGAGGCATCCTCCAGTTTCATATACCCAGAAAATTATAGATTTTTTCCGTGTGAAGGTGATGACAAAGCATTGCTGGACGCTGATGGTCTGATGATTAGAACAGCACCAGCTTTCAAACTGGCTAGTGAGTCTAGTGAGAGTCACTGCAGTGTCTTACAATCCTCAGTAGATCTATCATTGTATTAAAGCTTAAGATCATCCGCATATACAATTTGACAACCTGGTGGGATGAGCAAGCACACATCGTTGAAAAAGATAGAAAATAAAAGCGGCCCCAGGTTGCTTCCTTGAGGAACACCTGAACAATTTGTAAAGGCGTAGGACTGCGATAATCCAAGCTTCACAGTGAGTCGTCTGTTGATCAAGTAGGAACTGAGTCACCCTGAGACGATCAAGCAAGCACCTAATCGCTTCATGTTAGCTAGTAGCAGTTGATGATCCACACGGTCGAATGCAGCTTTGAGGTCAGTATAAACTATGTCGATATGTGCACCATGCTCGATAGCTCTGATGCAATATGAAGAAAAATCTACAAGATTCGTTTTGATCGACCTCGCTTCGAAGAATCCATGTTGATCTGGCGAAATGCGCGATTTGACAGCATTAAAGAAAACGCCACCAACAAGAATTTCGAATAGCGCATAGTGAAGTTATGCCACAATACGTAGATACGTTACGCTTATCACCTTTCTTATGGATAGGAAACATTACTGATTCTTTCCATTTCTCCGGAAACGTCCCCTCTGACAGTGACTTATTGAAAACAATTGCTAATGGTACAGCAATTGACTCAGCACACTTTTTCAATACAATCGGTGGACTTCCGTCAGGTCCAACAGCTGAAGGAGATTTTAATTTACGAATCGCGTCAAGAATGTTTTTTTTCTGAAAATGTGAAGTTTCCTATTTCAGTCACGTCCCTAGGGACATTCTCTAGTGCCAGGCTTATACCTTACTCCGTGATGTGGTTCGTTTTAAACACGCTGAGAAATGGTTTGCGAACAGATCACAAATTGCTATACGAGACTAATAATGGTAGGATTTAAGGAAAATTTGGTATATTGAATTATATTTTGTATTTTTTTATCTCCAACCGAAATCAGTCCATTTTTTAAACGCATACGTCATATTGTGAAAGTCACTCAAAGTTTTTGACTGGATCGTCACAAGGTAATTATTTAAACGAGTGTCGGTAACGGTAAAACCGCAATTCTCTAGCTTCATTCAGGATGTAATTCCAGGAAGTTCTCCAGGTCTTCTCAATTCATTGATTCAATCTCGCTAAAGGAATAACTAGTCCCATGTAGCTTCACGATATTTCTCTCTTCGAAATTGTTTGTTTTAAGCCACGTTTCAAATGATTTTTAAAACATAATTTATACCATGTTTCTTATGCAACTATCTGCAGAAAAGTCCGACAAAAACTGGATAGTCTAGCTTAGAGTAGTGCACAGCACAGAGGTATTTTTCATGATTTATTGATTTATTTTTTCATTGATTTATTTCTTAATAAAAAAAATTAACGATTCTCGCGTATTTTTTGAAAACGACCTATCTACATTGGCTTTCTCTTCCGATAACCGCGGCCTTGCAGACAGATTTGGCGCCAGTTTTGCCACATAGTTTAATGAACGAGGGATTCTTCTGCACTCCTGATCTTCGAACAAATCATGAAATGTTTTTATCGATGAGTCATTAACGAAATAGAATGTCGATCAATGTAGATAGGTTCTTTTCTAAAGGTACGCGAGAATTTTTCAAAAGAAGATGACCTATAAATGGTTAGATATGCGAATTCTTGGGGTGGTTTCCCGTAACCGAGTGGTTAGCCTTACAAGGATTTTTGTTTCGAATTTCTTTCGACTTTTCATTTATACACGTATTTTCTCGGATTTTCCATTGAAAGGCGAAATTCAGTTTTTCAGAAAAGAACGGAATTTAGAAGACTCAAACTTCTTTGGTCGCTGTAAAGTGCATTCCTTTTTCCACACGGATGCCATAAAAGCACACTAAAGTGTTTATCCTTCCATTGGTTTTGAGATGTCTTCAAACGCGCTGTCGCTCTCTTCGTCCGCTGCTTCGGTCGGTAGTGGGTGTGTTTGTCTGTTGACCGATGTCAGCAGAAGTGTACAAACAAAACGCGGCTTCGAACGAACAAAAACAAAAGCCATTCTTCCAGCTTCGGTCGCGGTGCTGCATATCTTTCCTCGAAATGGCAGGAAGATGAAATTTAAGAAAGAGGATACTTTTTTCCCGCTCTGCTGTTTGCCCGGCATTGTTTGATGCTATTTCACAACTTTAATGCATTCCTTGTTTGCGGTGAGTATGTGGCCTTGGCGGAGGCGCCGCACGAGGACCGAACGCCAGGACAATGGTAGGTTTTCGCCTGCTTGTGAATGACGTTACTGCAGCTCCTCGCCCGCCTGGCAGATGCCGATAGCGCCACCGGTTCTTCAGTGAGACGCAATTATATGTTACCGAGTTAATCGGCACAATCCATCGGATCATAGCCCCGCATCGCAATAAACACCGGTTCAACGAACAATCTCAAGATGGTCCCGCAGAAACGGGAAACGGGATATAAACTCCGGAGAAAATTGTTTATAAAACACAAATAAAACAAAAGGCATACACAGAGGGCCGAAAAATAAGCGCCACCGCCGAAAAGAAAGCACCTCGAGGGGAGGAGAAATGTTTTAGAATATGTCGATCGGAATTGGGTGCATTCCAAACAGGCGCGCGCCTTTCCACTTTCACCGTCATTCCACTGTTTGCCCGATGATGCTGGTAGGAGTTTTGTTATATCATTCGGGACAAATGAGCCAGCTGAGCCTGCGTTTAATAATAGTCATTCTCTAGGTTTTTTTTCCTCTGTGTTTGCTGTATGCGTGCCGCGTCACTGAGTCACTTTCGGAGTCGTGTTCCGGCAGGGGCTGGTCGTTTTGGTGCGCGCGTCTGAAAAAAAACGGACGAAAGGTATCTCCGAGAATATTAATGCGTTTGTCAATTATGAGGTTCAATTGATTTATTATGATGTATGCCACTCCCCGCATAGCAAAGACCAACGTGCGTCAGCTCATGCGCTATGGCTAGGGTATGGCTTAATCGAAATGTAATTTGCTTAAATTAGGAATTGTGGGGTCTAATTGCAGGGTTCAATTTGTGCAGATGCATCGGCCGGACGGCGAGACTCTTGGACTTGGTTATTAATCAAATAAACGATGCTGTTGAAACCATGCAATTTTTGACTGTGAACCGGGCACGATATGATCGGCTTATTAGCTATAATGAAGACTCGTGCATTCTGACACGGCACCTAGACTGGGTTGAAATTTGACCACCATTGACCATGTGTGATTATATACAATTATGTTACCATGGCGGATAAAAGGGGGAAATGAACATTTTGGTGCAACTTTTGAATATGTAATACTATGTTTTTCTTCACAGTTTCCTAGTAGTTTCATGGGGAATTTTTTTTTCTCTATTATAGAGACTTTCAACACATTTCGGCTGGTTCGTCACTTTTACTTCCATTTTTGGAAGAATGTCGGGAGTGAGAATTGAACTCGTGATCTCTGCGTGAGAGGTATGGATGTTACCACTACGCCAGATCACCTCCACGATGGGGAATTAGAATTAAACTACTTTCAATTCTCATTATTCATGCATACATGCCATTCCATGCCAAAGCGATATACAGGAACAAAATCGTGCAAAACTTCACCAGTAACTTTAAAAAATCGTGCTCGGTGCACATTTTGAAAAAAAAAACAAATAAAAAAAGCTTCCCCCAAGAAAAGAAATCAAATCCACGCCATTCACCGTACAATTTTCTTTTGTTTCCCTGCTTTGCGATGGGACACTTTTTTTTCGGTTGCGCGTGGCTGGTTTGTGCTTTTAGTTGCATCTCGAAACGAGTTGCTGTTAGAATTCATGTCATGTAAAAACTTAGAAAAACTTAGAGCATTTGATGAGAGAAGGGGAATGATTTCAGAAGTGGATAATTGAGACGCAAATTTGTTTTTTTTCGCACAGAAATGCATATGAACCATCGAAAAAAACCAAATGAACGTTAACTTCGTCAAATATGCTTCTTTTCATACACCGCACAAAAAAAAATCGCGCAGAAAAAAACCGCACAAGAACAGAAAATCGCACAAAAAAACCGCACAAAAACAGGTTTTATTGTAGTTGATGGGGACGGGGAACTTACTTCGACAAGTAGACGGGTTTAAAATGGTAACTTCGGGTTACGCGATTCGAAAACCTTTTCTTCGAACCGGATGCAGCAAAAATGGCGATTTTCTTCAACGGAAATCCCATTAGACGGGAATTGAAATAAAACTGTTCTTTTCCACTAAGAAAACAGTTGATACGCTAAACTAATTGTACGCGTAATCTGCACGACACAATTGGATAGAAAAAATTCTCGAAGAATATTCGAGAATTTCACACTTTCGGAGAACGATTGAAAATACCGTGCGTTTTATTCCTTACGTTGTGCTTTAATGACTAATTTGAACAGATGGTATTACATTTTATAATTAAAGAAAATCAATGAGAACTAGATCGTGAGAGAAAAAGTTAATTGCACACAATTCGCCTACGGGAATGCAGTCACTTGAGCCATCTCACGTCATTCGCCGCGTAGAATAAGGGGGAATGTCTTCAAAAAAAACATTTTGTTATATACCATAACGAAAAGTTCTTCAATGTGTAGGTTATATTCAACGGGTACTGGCGTGATTTACGGAAAAAGAAACAGTATTTTTCATCCAGGAATTTCTATGGAGACTCGTGCATGGTTTGGGCGGGATTCTGTGCAACCGGAAGGCTCAAAATACCTACCTCATCATTGAAATATTACATATATGTTCTGGAATTCTCTCTCCTACCGTTTTTGCGTGTATATCGTCACAAAAAAATACATTCCAGCAAAACAATGCTACTATTCATACCACCAAGGAAACATAGCAATAGATTAAGGACCAAAAGCAAAAGGACTGACCGGCTCGTTATCCAGACTTGAATCCTGTTGAAAATCTTAGGAGGGATCCTTGTACGCAGAATCTACACTGAGGGAAAACTTTACATCACGATTGAAGAGCTCAAGGTCGCAATTTCGGAAAAATGTAAAAATATCGAGAAATCCTTTGAGCAGAATTTTTTTCCAACACGAATTTCCAAGGTTATTAGTCGAAATGATTACCAATTATTGACGTGTAAATCAGCCGATCGTTTTGAATTTTTCATTGACAATACTTATGAATTTTGAAGTGGTCTCATATAAACTGGACAGCTTAAATTATCATATTTAAGCACAATAAATAAACAAACAACTATTTTGAACGAAATTGACGTTAAATATACTTTATTCTTATTACAATGTATGAATATATCTTGTTGAAATTTTAACTGTTTGTGTTGCAACGATATAGAATCAGGGCGCTCTTTTAGAAGTTGGACAAAGTGTACATTCGTACACATAAAATGACACTACCTATATAAGACATATTTCTGCGAAAATAAGTGACTGTGGTCGGAAAATGTGGGATCAGCTGGTGATCCAACTTGGTATGTGTTTGTTCATGGACGATGAAAGCTACTTGAAGACCGATTTCGGTCTGAACCGAGAACAGATGCTCTTGCAGAATACAAAATTTGTTTTTGCTGATAAATCACACGAAAATTCATGGTCTAAGGAGCCGTATGCAATTGCGGTCAGAAAACTAATGTTTTCATCACGGATAAGACAATGAACTCGGAAGTGTACAACTCACCCAATTGACCTTAGTTCAGGTCAATTGAGAAATACTAGGTAATTGAGCCTAGTAGAGAAGAAAATGTAAATGGGTAAAGTTATCAAAAACTTCACATAAATTCAAATTTGGTGAAACAAGTTGACCGATACAATGGACCATAGATTTTTTTTTTTGCTGAAAATATTAAGACAAACCAGCAATTCGGCTATTCTAATAAAAAATTAATCATACGATAATGATTGTTTGGAGCTTCCTCAATAACCTGTCGAATAATACTTTTACCGCATAGTTGACGTGACTTCACGTCAGGCTATCTGTTGCGTAGTGATTTTGGTCATGTTTGAAAAACTACATTAATAAACTCTTTGATAATAATTTGTTGGCCCTGAAAAGGACCATTTTGTTTCATTTTATGGATTTTTTGTTCACTCCATCAGTTTTACAATGGAGCGATTATGGAAAATGTTGATGATTAGTCGTTGGATGATGCATATGACAAAAAATATGCCGAAGTATAATAAGATATGTTGTCCTCTGAAGCCTGTTAAAAAAACTGTGCCTGTGGCTGTGTTAGAAGAGTGAAAATCATTCCGGATCGGCAATCTCGTTTTCAACACTTCCATCCTCCATTTTTTGCAATGAATCTACTCCCAATTGTCCGTAAATGACATACACTCCCAATTTTACAGGTAATGGATGAAGATAACTAGCGAACGGAAAATGAATATAATCATTTTTTGACTTCCGGGTTGCAGATACTGGCTCTGAATAATCAGCAACGATATTGGTATTGGATGGTAGGACATTAACAGCGGAAGTTGAATATCGTCTTATGCCATTTTGGAAACGAAGATGACGGCTTCCGTTTCATTGCAAGCCACCTTAAAATATCAAATATGGAGTTAATGGAGCAGAATTAGACAAAGAAACAGTTAGAGACGAAGATCATGCTAGAGCGAAATGGCGGCAGTAAAAGAACACATGCACAAACGGAAATGGAAATGGAAACGACTGCAACGCCAACGTTTAACGCGCAGACATGCAACGGGTACGCGCACATGTACACACACATGCATACAAAGTCGGAAAAATATTCTTTAATGCGTTCCCCGGTAGTAAATGCCGGAGTATTAGCCAGTTTTGTGTGAGCCATCCATGGCAAGCACATGAATGTACGTGTTAAATAACTGTGAAGCAATAATAGGAGGTCGATTTAGGACCACATTTTTAAGGTTGGTTCTGGACTATCCCAACTTTTCTCAAATAACGACATGCCGTGTACTAAAGGCAACCAGTAGATTCAGTTTATATGACTTGTTTCGATGAGCCGGCCGTAAGCATTAGCATAAGACCATAAGCTATCGAAATTGACTGGTTTTGTAATTGTTCGCCAATTTTGTAATTTCTTTTAGATTTTAACTAATTTTCCGTACAGGTGAAATCAGTTTTTTCCTTTTTTGAATTGGAATTTATCAATTAGAACAAAATCATTCAAATCGGACAAATCGGACGATCCGTTCTCGATAGTGAACTGCAAATGCCACCGATAGCTGTTCAGAAGTAAAGACCGCTCTGTTGTCGTCAGTCAGTTGTGAGGAAAAACGCAGAAGATTACTATAAACTCTTTCGGAGCGCTAAGGTACGATCTTCTCGGTTTGATATCCAAAGCGCAGTGAATGAAGTCAGTCCATCCGTTCGCATTGAATTATAGGGACCTAAAACTTCCTCAGTTCTTTTGACTCTAGCCTTAAGAAACGCCCTTGTGGACAACTGTTCAAACTCCTCTCCATGTCTTGAGGAAAACAGTTCGTTTCCGCTCGACGCGTGTTCACTCTACAAACATCAAATGAGAAATCTTAATGAAATCCACGAATGTTACCTTTTATACCAGCTAAACGAGTGATGTAAGTGATCCGGTGGAGCTAGCGATGCAATATTTTACTTGCCGGTGAACCAACTGCACAGAGAATGTGCCGTGTATTCGTTTGATGCATGTATCCAAAATGTTGAAGAGTATAATTTTATATCAAGTTTGATTTACGATAGCGCACTTCAAGCTCAAAAGAAACGTGTTCCTACTACCACTTTCCGACGTCGTCCTCCATCACTTTGGTGGGACAGGGAGTGTTCAAAGGTCTACCTTGAAAAATCATCCGCTTTCAAAAAATTCAGGAAAACTGGATTAGTGGAATGGTTTCGAAAGTACCAAGCTCTAGAAGCCAAACTAAAAGGTCTGATTAAAGCAAAAAAGCGTGGATATTGGCGGACGTTCGTCAATGGTTTGTCAAGGGAGACAGCTATGAGCACTCTTTGGAATACGGCTAGGAGAATGCGTGGCGGGAACCATACAAATGAAAGTGAGGAATACTCTGACCGTTGGATTTTCAAATTTGCAAGGAAGGTTTGTCCCGATTCAGTTCCTGCACAAAACGTCGTACGCGACATTCCGCTCCAATGCGATTATGAGAATTTTTCGATGGTAGAATTCTCAATTGCCCTCCTCTCATGTAACAATTCAGCTCCGGGGTCGGACAAGATTAAATTCAACTTGTTGAAGAATCTTCCCGTCTTGGCAAAACAGCGTTTGCTGAACTTGTTCAACAAGTTTCTGGAGCTGAATATTGTCCCGCATGACTGGAGACAAGTGAGAGTGATAGCCATACGAAAACCCAACAAGCCGGCTTGCGATCATAACTCGTATAGGCCGATTGCAATGTTATCCTGTATTCGCAAATTGTTAGAGAAAATGATTCTACTTCGTTTGGACAAGTGGGTCGAAACGAACAATTTGCTGTCAAATACGCAGTTTGGCTTCCGCCGAGGTAAAGGGACGAATGATTGTCTCGCGCTGCTATCTTCTGAAATCCAAATCGCATTTGCTCGCAAAGAACAAATGGCTTCCGTTTTTCTCGATATCAAAGGGGCATTTGATTCAATTTCCATGGAAATTCTCTCAGAGAAGCTTCATAATCGTGGACTTTCACCAATTCTGAATAATTTCCTGTACAATTTACTGTCAGAAAAGCACATGAATTTCTCTCATGGCAACTTAAAATCTTCTCGTTACAGTTTTATGGGCCTACCACAAGGCTCCTGCCTAAGCCCCCTCTTGTACAGTTTTTACGTCAATGATATGGATGATTGTCTAACTAGAGACTGCACGCTGAGACAACTTGCAGACGATGGAGTTATTTCCATCACGGGTACTAATCCCGTCGTTCTGCAAAAGTCGTTGCAAGGTACCCTGAACAATCTGTTCACGTGGGCCCTCAAGCTGGGTATCGAATTCTCTACGGAGAAAACTGAAATGGTCCTTTTTTCTAGGAAGCACGAACCCGCCCAATTCCAGCTTCACCTATCCGGCAAAACGATCAAGCACTCGATGTTTTTCAAATACCTTGGAGTATATTTTGATTCTAAATGTACCTGGGGAAAACACATTGCGTATTTGAAACAGAAATGCCAGCAAAGAATCAATTTTCTCCAAACAATAACCGGAACATGGTGGGGTGCCCATCCAGGAGACCTCATTCAGTTGTACAAAACAACGATATTATCAGTGTTAGAATATGGCAGTTTTTGCTTCCGATCAGCTGCCAGGATTCATATTCTCAAGCTGGAGAGAATACAATATCGTTGCTTGCGTATAGCCATGGGGTGTTTGCATTCGACACATACGATGAGTCTCGAAGTTTTGGCAGGAGTTCCCCCGCTTACTCTTCGGTTCACAGAATTATCCTACAGATTTCTCATCCGTTGCAAGATCGTGAATCCATTGGTGATTGATAACTTCGAAAATCTACTACAACTGACTCCTCAGTCAAGTTTTATGTCTTTATACCATGAGTACCTTACCCACGACGTGCACCCTTCACCAGGCATCTCCAACCAAGTTTGCTTCCCATACTTTTGCAATTCCTCTGTCATTTTTGATCTGTCCATGCGACAAAAAATCCATGGAATACCAGATCACCTACGCTCCAATGTTATTCCGTCGATATTTTCGGAAAAATATGGGAAAGTTGGATCTGATAAAATGTTCTTTACTGACGGTTCATACATAAACGGGTCCACTGGCTTCGGCATCTTCAATGAAAATTCCAGTGCCTCTTTTAAACTCAAAGATCCTTGTTCCGTGTATGTCGCAGAAATGGGTGCGATATACTATGCTCTAGGGATCATTGAAACACTGCCCATCGACCATTATTTTATTTTTTCAGACAGTCTCAGCTCAATAGAGGCCGCTCAATGAAGGTTGATAAACGCTCATCTTATTTCCTAACAAGAATAAGACATCTATTGAGTGTTTTGGTCGAAAAATTATTCAAGATTACCTTAGCATGGGTTCCCTCTCATTGCTCGATTCCGGGGAATGAGAAAGCGGACTCGCTAGCTAAGGTGGGCGCTTCAGAAGGCACACTTTTTGAAAGGCAAATTGCCTATAATGAATTTTTTCACATTCCTCGTCAGGACACACTCGTTAGTTGGCAGCGCATGTGGAGTGAAGATGAGTTCGGTCGTTGGTTACACAAGATTATCCCTAAGGTTTCGACGAGTGCTTGGTTTAAGGGATTGAATGTAGGTCGTGATTTCATTCGCGTGATATCTCGGCTTATGTCCAATCACTACAACCTAAACGCGCATCTCTATCGCATTGGGCTCGCAGCAAACAATCTTTGTGATTGTGGCGATGGCTACCACGACATCGAGCATGTTGTCTGGTCGTGTATCCGGTTCCATGCTGCTCGCTATCAGCTCTCTAGAGCACTGAGAGCACAAGGCAGACAATCGGATATCCCCGTCCGGGATATCTTAGGTATCCTGATCTTCTGCTTCATCTATACCTGTTCCTCAGAAACGCCGATGTCAACGTTTAATGATGTTTCCTTCGTTGTGTCCCCGTTTCATATCCCTCCTATCCAATCGATAAACTTTTACTTAGTCGCGGCAATACATACACACACTCTTTACAGATGCACGGGCCGAAGGTTGTGCAGTCCACTGATCATTCAACAAGAGCCAAAGGTTGTACCGCTCATGACAACTCTACACGAGATGATGATTGCGCCGGCTAGTGACCATTCTATCCTGGATTCCTCGAGAAGACGCACCACGCTAGATATGGGGTACAGACTAGGGGGGCGTTGCTGATTAATGGTCAGCTGCATCCCAATAGGAAGTATTCCGTATCAGGCACACGTACAGAGCATCGAAGACTGCAACATACCAATTATGAGAACACTTGTAATACTAACTTCGAGCCAACCGCGAGTAATCGGTTACATATTACTAACATAGTTGTAAGACAAAAATTGTCAAAATATTGGATTCCCGGCCCCGTCAGGCTAACGCCACATGTGCCTTAATAAAAAATATATTTTGGGAAAAAAAAAATATTTTGCGATAAGGAACAAAACTACCAATTTTAACGAGGATCTGAAAACCACTATATCGGTTTGGCATTGAATAGCTGTATATACATTGGCAATTCGCTGGGTTATAAACATAATTGTAACATCACGAATATTTTCCGACAGTTGTTTTTTTCATATGTATGTAATGAGTCCTGTTTTTAGTGGTTTTCCATAACAGTATAATAAAAATATTATTTTTTCTAAATATTAAGTTGGGAAAAAAGTTATCCATTATTTTTGGGGTGAAATTCAAAACACACAATTTCTGGCATGTATTTTCGCATTTATGATAGAAAAAGTGTAAAATGTACCGAATTTTCTCTTTGTTGGCCTTCATTATTAACACCTTGTAACTCACAACTGAATGGAACAAACAAAAAACAGCAAAAAAATATTTTTAGTTTGAAATGTCACCTTTACAACGAACCTAAACTTGAAATTGTATGATCGATATTACGCGTGATATTGATCACTAAAACCAGCTACCGAGAAAATAATGAATAACTTTTTCACCAACCTAATATGGGAATGATCTTGATCAACGAATTTGTCGTATATAATATTTCAATCAGATCTCTTGTCACCTTTTGTAAAAGATTTTTTTTTAAATACAAGAGGGTCGCTTCAAAATCGGCCGTTTCTCGACTGATTTAGCATGGAATTGCTCTATTGTTTCTCTCAAATCAGTCTCCTTAGACGACATCGTTTGACCCAGCCTTAATTTTTTGTATGGCCATCAGAGCTGTCTATCCGTTTACATCCTTGCGGCTGTTTAAGCGTACTCTGCGTAGTCGTTACTGAGTCTGGTTTTGTAGTGGTTCTCGTGGCATGTTTGAATTTTGCTCAGGAACTGATGCACACAATATGTAAATCAATTCAGAGACAACTTTCCGCTCCCCAAGCTTCAGTCCATTCAGGTTCCCAAATCTTCTCTTTTTCAGACTTTCATTCCATTGAAAAAAATATTTCAATTCTGCAACAGCGTGAACTTTCTCATTTTTCCAATGCTTCCACCGATAAATCACTAACTAATTGGCTGAGCTTTCTTGCCGTCATAAATTCCAATCAACCCGTGCTGTGAACTCAAAATTATGCTATACACATTTACACTATCTTGCAACGCATTTGTTGACGCTGTTGTGTACCACACACACAAAACATTAAGTTCAGGCAATATATCGTTGCGCCCTCAATAAACTGCTCCCATCCATCACGAGGCTAAACGCTTCGCCGGAGCTAATTATTGCCCGGCGAGGGCGAACCGGCTGAAACCATTTACTAGTGGCCGTAATGAGCCAAGTGATAATGAGGATTTTCTTCCCTCTCTCCCTCGTGTGACAAGTTTAAATCGAAATTATCTAATTAAAATACCGCACGCCGAAGAGGCACACCAACACACAATAATTCCCTCATCCGTCCCAGTTGGAGTGGAAGAAAAACTAATCCCTTCCGTCTTCCGCATATCGGCGGCATAGTCGGCTCTGATGGCCCTAATGATGGCGCCTTCGGCGTGAAGCAAATTGGTTCGGCCCTGCAGGGCGAGCCTTCGACGTAGGTCAAATTGAATCATTGAAGAGACTTGGGCCAACATTTTGTGTAGATAAAAAAATAAAAACTTCCATCAACCATAGAACCTAAAGCATTTTATGGCCTCGCATTTAAAGAGGACTCGGCGATACACTTTTGCCAGTTATTGTTCCAACTGTTCAACTTTTCGCTTAACCTGCGGGGAGGAAGAGACCAGTAAACTGATCATCCCTCGCAAAAGCATGCCGTCGTCGTCCAGCGTCGGCCCGAGCTTATCTCGAAAGCCAATAAATTCTTCACTTTCCGGGTCGGCACCTTTCGGAAGGCAAAGTGCAAGCTAGGCTCAAAACAAACAACAATCTGGACACCGGATGGAATCGTTGTGGACCCTCGCAATGGGACCACCCTCTGGGCGCGGATTTTTGGGCTTTTTTGTTTTAAGACAATACACAGAGCGGCACCGATTTTTTTTCGGATTGTGAAAAATTGCTTCCCACGCACTACGCAAGTCGCAAGTCGTGTCATCCATTCATGATGACACCGGACGAATGTGAGAGAGCACAGGAAAAAAAAGTATGCGCGGATGATAGCGCACTATGGAGGATTTCCTTACAATCAAGCGGGCAAAAATACTTTCATCATTTGTTCAACACTTCTGGTATTTTTTCTACTTGTTATGATCGAATATATTGACATATACAGCCATCCCATGGCAAACCGGTATAGTGGTTCTCAGATTTCCGTGAAAAGTGGTAGTTTTGTTCCTTATCGCAAAATATTAGACCCGTATTTTTTTATTTTTTTCATTATATTGCTTATTTCCATTTTAGGGTCGTCCGAAAAATCAATGTTCTGCTTTTTTTTTTTCAAAAAATGACTCATGGCCTTTGAACTACTGCACCAATTTGAATGGTAGACACATTATATTAAAGCCATCCAGCTAGCCTTTTTGAAAAAATATTATACAGTGTCGGATAAATCATTAAGACAAAACTTTGAGAAAAAACAATTGAATCCAGTGCTCCAATCCATTTATAATAATTTATTTGCATAGTTCGCAGAAATTTGTAACATCTGTAGCACACTTCATGGTAAAAAAATTAAAACAAAAAAATTCATACCTTGAAGCGCTTCCTGGGTTAGTACTTGGTCGTGCAACCTTTGTTACACATCACTTCCCGCACCCGGTTCGGCATGGATTCCGCCAGCTTCTGGCACGTGGTGACCGGGATGGTGTACCAACAAGCTTGGATCCTATCCCACAGTTGCTGCTTATTCTTGGACTTCTCCGTGTACATCGACCTTTTCACGTTCTCCCATAGGTTCACTACAGGGTTCAGATCCGATATCTGTGCTGGCCACTCCATGACGTCGACTTTGTTATCCTGGAACCACTTTTTGATAGTCTTAACGGTGTGCATCGGATCGTTATCCTACATGAACCGCCATTTCAGGAGCATGTCTAATTGAAATTGAAATTAAAAAGCAGTCAAAATGACTCGCTTGGGCAATCTGATGTTAAAGATAGAGCGAGCTATATTTTTTAATATTTTTTCTTGAAAGCTGAGGTTCTTTTACATAACATGTCTAAAAATCAGAGATGTGACTTTTGTCCTTTTCTAGTTATGGTATTACAAATTCTACCGATGATCCCAAAAATCGTTTTTTCTCTTTTTTTCAAAAATGACCTCGTTCAAAAAAATCATAAAAAATACAGCGCCCTCTAGTCCAAAGCCATGTTAACAATCAAAAACAAATACAATCAATAACTACAAAAACAAAATCTATTTTTTGCAATATTTTTCTAAGACAGCGCGGACTCGATTATATACGGTTTTTGATTTCTTTCCACTGAAATCGAGTCACAAAAAAAAAATTATTCGTTCTTTTTGCATTTAGTTTTTGTTTTTTTGAATATTGAAGAATTCCGGATTCTCTCAGGTGATAGAAGATCATATTTGATGAAAAAATACTTCTACGCATATGTTCGAATTTCAACAATGACAGGTTTTTTTTTGTTTCGTACTCTGTTGCCTCAAACTGGCTCTACATTACAAAGTACGCTACGGAAGACGATTCTGTTACGTTCATTTGAAAGATGAGAAAATTTAGTACAGGATATAGTAGTGGAACAACTAAATTAGTGGATTTTATAAACATTTGGGAAATTATAAACTTAAAAGATAATAATTTTCAATGTGCTATTATTAATTTCATCCTAAAAATTTATATTAAACTAGATTGTTTTTATCAATCAAATTGAAGTTTTTTAACCGCTCTACAATTTGTTCTTTGACACCGAACTTCTATCGTAGTTAATTTGGCTATCGATATAAACAATTCTTGGTGATGATTCAAGCAAAATCTGCTAAAATCACGATTTTCACCCCACTTTACATGTAATAGCCATTTACATTACATCTTAACGTTGAAAGGTTACATTTCTTCTTGAAATAAGTCGTATTTGAAATATAAAAAAATATATTTTTTTACAAACTGTATATAATCGAGTCCGACCTGTATATATATATATATATATATATATATATATATATATATATATATATATATATATATATATATATATATATATATATATATATATATATATATATATGAGTGGTTCAACAGTTATTATGTAAAAAATAGGCATTCTTGGAAAAAAATTGAAAAAAATCATTTTTTGAAACCACCCTGAAATGGTAATCTCTAATGAAAAAATAAAAAATACGGGTCTAAGTTTTTGTGAGAAAAAACAAAACTACCAAATTTTCACGAAAATCTGAGAATCACTATCCAGTAAAACCTGTTTTTGTGCGGTTTTTTTGTGAGATTTTTTTTGTGCGGTGTATGAAACGAAGCATATTTGACGAAATTATCGTCCATTTAGTTTTTTTTCGATGGTTTATATGCATTTCAGTGCGAAAAAAGCGTATTTGCGTCTCAATTATCCACTTCTGAAATCATTCTCCTCCTCTCATCAAATGCTCTAAGTTTTTCTAAATTTTTGCATGACACAGACAACTAAAAGGAAAATTGAACGGTAAACGGCGTGGATCTGAGTTATTTTCTTGGGGGAGACTTTTTTTATGCGGTCCCTATCTACCGCACAAAAAAAAGGTTTTTTTTTTCAAAATGTGTACCGATCACGAATTTTTAAAGCTGTTGGGGAAGTTTTGCGCGATTTTTTATGCGACTTTTTTTTGTGCGGGCCCTATCCCCCGCACAAAAAAGGTTTGCCTGTATTTGTTTGGAATGGAATGGCTGTATACAGTGCAGTGTCGATTATATACAGTCTCCGATATCTTTCTACTGTATATAATTGAATCCTGTATATAACCGAGGCAAAACAAAAACAAGTACTTTTTGTTTGTATAATATAAGAGAAGAATTTATTTTTTTATTCATCCCCTTAAAGTCATAAAACACCTTTCTCACATAGAAAAAATAAATTTATCCAGAATCTCTCAGGAGGTGATAGAATATCATGTATGATGAAAGAATTCTTATACGCATATGGTCGAATTTCAACAATGGCAGAGTTATTGAACTTTTATTATTGTTCCGGGATCTGTTTGCCTTCACTGGCTCTACTTCAAACTACTTCACACAGTATCAGTGATGGATCACGAGCAAAAATAATTAGACCCGTATTTTTGTTTTCCTCCTTAGGGTGCTCATTTTCAAAATAGAGGGACAATAAAAAGTGAAATTTGACGTTTTTTTATTTTCGAACATTTTAGCAGCAATTAAAAATTTGAAGGATTTAATTGTTGTTGTGAACTATATATACGTATTAATTTAACAATGTATTTTAATGTAATGTTTTTATATAAAATCTTTCTTTGAAATCTTTCGAAACAGTCTTCAAAAGTGAATCATTTGAAGTATGATCAATACATAATTTTATTTTTTTTAATACTCAAACTATTATAATCTAATACCCCCTATCTAATCCCCCTTATATAGAAATCAAAGACATAGTCCTATGTCAAAAAAACCTTAATTGTCATGTATATTTGTTGAACATATTTTTGGTTTTGTATATTTCCTATAGGGACCAAAAATGTTCAAAACGCTTCAAATCGCCTCGTCGCAGGTGGTCGCAACAATACTCTTCAGAATTTGTTAGTATATACCGAAGACTTGAAAAAAACAAGGACCCGACTCGGGAGCTCAAAAGATGCCGAACAACAAAGTTGAAATTATTATTTTTACATCTTGTTTTCTCGTCCTCTCCCGCTCACTCATTATTTCATATAGGAGTGTTGAGGTCAGTGCTTGGAAATATCTGTTTCACATCAATCTTTTCAGCTGAATTTCCGACCACATTCGATCATTATACCACTGCATTCGGGATACCGAAAATGAACCAACGCCAAACCTCACAATCACAGCAAACCACTCACAGCTTATTCATCCAGTTTCGTCCATTCTCTTTTTCCTTCTGTTCTGTGTTCATGGAATGTGAGCAAAAGGAAATATCCCTAGTTTTGTCATTAATTGATATTAACTCTTTGTGGTCGTTTGTCTGCTCTTGATGTCTAATGAACCTGTTCACGAATCAACACTGTGCTCCTATGAGTAATAGATAACGGTACTCAGTATCAAACAAAGTGATCACCCACACAAGATAAGTGCGCTGAATGCATAAGAATGTAGGGCAGAACAGCAGAATTTAGTCATTGTAACACTTTGGTGTGGTGGAAAAGATTGTTCATAAATATCAGAACTACTGTTTGCATAAATGCCTCATGTTATTTGAATAATCGTATAAGTGTCTCAAACGACAAAATCTTTGTTCGCCTAAAGTGAAAAGTTCTGATCATTTCAGATACGCTGAAATCATTATTTGAGTTACTACTGGTTTGAATTATGTTGAAGTAGTTGTTTTTTAAAAGCAGAATCATTGTTTGCATAAGTGTCTTCTTCTTCTTCTTATATGGCACTAACGTTCCTAGAGGAACTCCGCCGTCTCAACGTAGTATTACTTGCGTCATTTTCATTAGTACTTAGTTGAGATTTCTATGCCAAATAACACGCCTTGAATGCATTCTGAGTGGCAAGCTCTAGAATACGCGTGACCACAGTGCAAGTCAGAGGAAATTTCTTTGAAGAAAAATTTCCCCGACCAGAACGGGAATCGAACCCGAACCCCCGGCATGTTAGGTTTGACGCTAACCACTCGGCCACGGGAGCACACATTATATGTGTCTTATGTCACCTATATAATCTGTAAGAAAAATACTTGTTAAAATTGAAATGTGCTGTTCTTCTCGGATACACATTGCTTGCATTAATTATACATTACATATACATATTCAACGGATAGTAAAAATAAAATTATGTATTGATTACACTTCATATGACTCTTGGAGAATATTTCGAATGATTTCGCACAAAATAAAGTTCACAAAATAAATAAAAAAAAAAAGTTTCTTTTTCATAACCTTTCATGTATCACTGCTTTTTTAAGGAAAAATAATTCCGACCAGTATGATACCCATGCCCAAATGTAATACGACCGCGGGGGGTAATATACTAGTTCATTCACTATCAGTATCGTTCTCGGACACTGACAAAACGGAGAAATTCGTTGAGGAAGATAACGAAGTACAGAATGCTCAAAATAGTGACAAGAAATTAAATTGTTCAGGCATACAAGGTTTCCGTTTCAGTTAAAATGCTTTAATTTTACATAGTGAATATGCATATCTAATTCGGCTTGTCAGAAATGCTTCCAAAGACTCCAATTCCGATGTAAAAATACCGTCTTGACTCAAATTTCGAACATTTAATTTTTGACTTAAATTCAAACTTCAAACTGTGCTGTAGGATTAGCGGATGAAATTGCCAACATTCAGCTTTGGCTGACGAAGTTTGCATTCGCTGCTCGGATCGATTCTGCAGAATGCTTCCACGCCGTCCAAGCCTATGCAATCCTCAGCTGTGAGTGTGCATGCAAATCTTGCCTTTTTGTTAGCATTCCCGCTTGCGCCACCGATTTGTGTTGCCCTTTCGGAGTAACTTCAAAAATAACTCAATAAGCAAGGCACTGACTCAATGAGAAAATCACACACCTATCGGGATATTGAAAATGACCAATCACCAAATTCCTGACAATTCAATGGCAATGACTAAATGTGAATGAATTCTCATGACTCGAATTTTAAGGAAAGCTCAGATAGCACGGAATGAATATGGATGAACACAGTTGTAAGTTTGTTTGACATCGAATGAATGACAGTAGCATCGACAAGCGAATTGAACGCGCTACACTGATAAAAATATATTTTCAATATCACTTAACGTTTTAGAGGCGAATGAACTATAAAGTTTAAAGCCTCTTAAAAACAAAGAAAAAGAAGAAGTATCACTTAACAAGCTCAATATTTCCAAGCCCTGGTTGTGGTTGTGCAGTAGCAAGGTAATTTTTTGTGCGGGCTCTCTCCGCTCAGATATTTGCGCTCTGTTCCCTTCACAATGTCGCACTCTCTAAAATGGGTCTGCTGGACTGAAGAAGGACTCCTAGAGACTGTATTTAATTTGTGTTTGACAACGACGAAAAGAACGGTGGAGGATTCGTAGATTTTCAAATCAAGGATGCTCTTAGACTTAGTTTTCACGCACATTGGATTTATTATCTACGTAATTGTAAGTTTGATAGTTCTGTGTTCATCTATATATATTTAAAAATGGAGTGATGTCTGTCTGTCTGATTCTTATAGACTCGGAAACTACTGAACCGATCGACATGAAAATTGGTATGTAGAGGTTTTTGGGGCCGGGAAAAGGTTTTCGTGATAGTTTGAGACCCCTACCCCATTTCTAAGGGGGAGCTGCCATACAAATGAAATGTAACTTTCTGCATTACTAGGAAATTAATCAAGCAAACCAAACCAAAGTTGGCATTTGAAGGTTTTAGGGTGCAATAAATGTTTCTATGATGGTTAGACACTCCTCCCCCCACTCAAGGGGGGCTGCCATACAAATGGAACACAAATTTTTGCATTACTCGGAAATTTATCAATCTAACAAAACCAAAATAGGCATGTGAAGGTTTTAGGGTGTAATAAATGTTTCTATAATAATTAGACACTCCTCCCCCCACTCAAAGGGGTGGGGGGGGGTATCATTCCTATATCATCTCCTATCTATATAAATAAATATGGATCGCCGAAAGTGTTGATAAGAGCAAAACTCGAGAAAGGAATTGTCCGATTTTGAGCTCTTTTTTATTCTATCATATTTTATTTATCAAACATTTATTCCATGTAACGAAGAAACATATTATTTGCAAGTGGTTGAAAAATCTTGAACGAGAATTGTGTCTGAAAATAATTTTATTTTATAATGACGAGTTTTGCTAGAAGTACTAGGAATTTTACAGTAAAAGGTCATTTATAGAGGTAGATTGGAGGATCAATCTATGAACAGTTTTGCGATTGGACCCACAAACGTGGGCTTAATAAGAAAACGTAGATGTGGTAACGAAAAATAAGTTTTGGGCGAGACGAATTTGCCGGGTCAGCTAGTATGTTATAAAAGCTATGCATATGTATGTTAATACAACTGTGCTTTGTTGCGTAGACAGTGTTTTAGCAAAAATGTTCACCTATATAATCTCTCATCTTCTTTTTCTTCAGTTTATTTCGACTACGTATTTTTTTTAAACTAAATTAGCCGATTCAAGATTACGTTCTCCTTTTATGCAGGTTTAGGTTCAAATTGCAGATTCATTTCAATCTACATTTTAAAGATTTTATGTTTCGGGCGCCAGACCCCACACTCGGAAATCCGTCTGCGAATGACGGATCTCTATGGTAGCATGTCCAAGAAGGAACCTGAAACTTTTGGGATCCATAGAAGAGGATCCAAGGCCCCTGAGGAGGATGGTTGCAATGGCTGTTACGCGAAGGAAGAATGGATAAACCCTTAAGTCAGGATTTCCATCTGTGACCTCCTTATATCGTCTCTTCGAGGAGTTTCTCGGCGACCTTCTCAGGTTGCCAAAAATAACCTCGGTTGAGACAATTTAAAAAAACCTTTCCCTTGTGACTGTAAGGACGTGGCCGGCGTCGTTATTGACTATTAAAAGCTCGGATCACCGAAACATGGACAATGAGAATGATTTGCTACTCCCAAGCGTCATTCGGTGTGTTCTTCGTGCAATTTCGCTGGTTCAGGTCAATCACGAAGAGCTACGAATTGTACAGTCTACCCAAGCTCAAGCTCAAGCTCAAGTTTTTCGGAAAGTCTTATAGATAACGTTTATAAGAATTTAATATACTTATAAGTTATTGTGAGTTATTAAGATCAAAACATTTTTTTTCAGAATTCACTTTTTTCGAAAAAAAATGCTTTTTCTTTTTGCTATTTTACTTTATTTCTCGATATTGATACAGTCCTGAAAATTTGAACTTTTCTGAGTTACAGTGTCTATTTTCTATAGGAAAAATAGAAGAACAGATCGGTGACAGTCACTTCTCCGATTTTTGTCCACCTGAAAAGCCATAGTGTAGCGGTTGCTCGGATTTCTTCCTTCCATTCGATGCTGCGTTATCGGAGATTTTGATTCTTCGGCTGCATTTTTGACGCCTTCACGATCTAAAACAAATTGAATCAGTGCGCCGCATTTCATCCATTCCATATCGGCCTGACGCAATCGGGAGATGAAGATGGGAAAAATACGAAATAATACGATGCTGGTTTTATTTATGACGCCTTTCGGTCGGATGCGCGATGACAACACTTGAGTTCTCCTCCGTTGACTGTGAATTGTCGTCGTCGTTGGAGGTAGTGAAGATGTCTGTCGGTCGGAAACCGATAAGCGCCACCGAGGAAGACAAGAAAAGACCCTCGGCACTTTGTTTGGAATACCGATGACGAAAAGCCATCGACGTGGTTGTGGTTTTGGTGTTTGTTAGCATACGATTCCGAGAAACGCATAACCGAAATCAGGCAATAATTTTCCAGTTCAAACCGTGCAAAATTCCAAATTGATTCGGAAATTAAACTAATTCCTAAGCCGAACACACTGAGAGCAGCACCGCAGCGCTTTCGAATCAAAATCATGTGCCAATTTTGGCTTGACCCTTCCGTGGCACAGCACATTTATCCGCGGGAAATTGGAAACTTTCACGTTCTTGCACCACAGCCAGCGGGAAAGCACTTAATTTCGGACGAAGGCCTCTGTTTTTTTTTTTGCTGTTGTTACTAGTTTTGTCGCTTCCTACATCTTTTCCGCGTTTCGTTGCTCTCTCATCCATGCGGATCGAAAACCGAGCATGGCCGTAAAATTATTGGTTCGTTAGATTTGGTCCCCTGGCGATCCGAAATGTACGTACTGATCAAACAGCGCAACAGCGCAACAGCGGATCACCGCGCAAGATCGGAGGGAGCGTGATCAAACGGTGGTCAACTATTAGCAGGGACGGCGCACACTGAAGGGCCCTAATAACATGGCACATCATCCCGCTGATCCCTCTTCACACCATGCGCCTAATTCTGAGTCATGTTTTTCGACGAAGGGTCGGGAGGTCCCCTTTCGGCACTCGTTGCATCCTGAGTTGTTTTCCGAAGGGCACGTCGCGTGTGCTGCTCTGTGCATGAATAAAATAGGAACATCGAAGCGAACTTGACCAATATAAGACGCTTCCTCACTCCAAATGTTTATCATATCCCCGAGCACCACTAGCACTGTTCACCGCCTCGGTAGTCAGAGCTATTGCCAAGCTAAACACTCAAAACCACAGCAGCAGCAGACTTGCTCCTCTGCTAAACTTGGCCGCCTTGTTGTAGCACTTTGAATATTTATTTTTCCATTTTCGTCTGACACCAGCATCTCACGATACGCGCGCGGACCAATAGTGGAGAGGACCAGGATGGAGCTAACTCCGTGCGATGCGCTTCGATGGCGGTGTCTTGCGCTCGAGAATGCCATTACATCTCGCTGCATGATGTAAACAAATAAATATAAGTGAGGAAACTAATAATAAAAATCTAACTTATCACGATGTCAGAACCGCGCCTGGCTGCCTTCAACCTGGAGTCATCGTTGGCCGGTCGCACACTCTTTTCGCGCATTTTGTTATTTTAGCCGCCCGACGTCTCCGCTCGTCATTTTTCATTCGACTCGCGAGGCCTGTCCTGATTCGTGCTTGGCACTAGTTTGGCCCACTGAGCCGGGGACAGTTCACTGGCTCTTTTCCTGGCCGAGATATTTCCGCGCAGTGCTGGAAGTGGATTTTGTTTGTTGATCGGACAATTTTGGTATGGGCAGAACATTGCTGATTTGTTAAACATGTGACTTTAACATATGGAATTTTCTCAGTCTCACATAGCAATATATATTGATGTTCGTGATGTTATGTCAATTTTTATCACAAGTTACAAAGACGGTCGAAAAAGATTTATACGAGAGTCAGCTTATTATACAGCTTGATGTAGTTAGTGGAATTAGTTTTTATTTTACAGCTGCGCTCCCAGTGATCGATACTGGAAAGTTTTGACAGCAGTTGTTTCGAAAGTATTCCTCTTTCCGTGATGGAAATCACGTTGTGATTCGTTTGATATTTAAATACATTTTCTATAAGACCACGTTCCAGACCGGGTAATGAGTTGGCTTGCAAATTTTTTTCTAATTCTTAATCCACATTTTGATTTCTTTGCTAGTATGCATAGTATCATCGACGCAAACAGGTGTTTTTGACGTAGGATTACGACTTTCGGGAATATATTGGGGTACAAATTGAAAATAGAAAATCGAGCACATCGTGAAAATTGTTCAATTTCAAACGCTTATAGCTCAGTCATTTCATGATGGATTGATGAGATTTTGCATCAATGGATTCCGGCACTACATAACATTTTTTTGCATTGAAGAAAATAATATTTGTCATGAAGCTAACTATCGAACAATTGAATAATCTCAACCCCTATCCTAACGGAAATACCCACTTTTGATTGGTCGATATTGACGAAACATGCGGCGGGTCCCTAACAGAGACATCAAAACCAAGCTGCCCGGGGGAAATGGGCATTGTAATTATATAAAATTAAGGCGAACTTTTGTTTCTACCGAAATGTGTTCCCTAACAGAGACATCTAAACCCAGCTGCCTGGGGGAAATCGGCATTGCAAATACATAAAAGTAGGGGGAGCTTTTGTTCCTACCGAAATGTATTCCCTAACAGAGACAACAAAACCAAGGTGCCTGGGGGAAATCGGCATTGCAAATATATTTAAGTAGGGAGGATTTTTATATTGCAAGTAAGGTGGGTGATACCTTGCTCTCGATCTCCTTCTCTAGCTTCTGCTGCACTTTACGGTTGCTCAGCACTGTCGCACGACTTAAGAACCGGGCCTCCTTTCGACGCTCTCGCGATTCTCCCGAAGAAAGAGGATGTTTTAAATACCAGATCGGTTTATCTACAACAGCGTTATATCAGCGTCTACAAAATAATTCAACAACTGGAGACTGATTTGAACCACGTGATCAAAATTAAATCCAACGTTAACCAGGAACATGTTCTCGAAGGTATTCTTAAATCGTGAGCACATGTGCGCTTCGGTGGAAACCTGTTTTGATTCCATCACTTTTTGAATGTTAAATTTTTAAATAAAATCCGAAAATACCTGCAGATTCGTTAATAAGCCGGCTGCAATGAAGCTGTTGGAGCCCGAAATCCTCAAAATAATAGTCGAAAGCTTATGTTTACATAAGTAGTTCTTTAAGATCCATTTTAGGTTCTGTTTGAGTCTCAAATTTCTTCACAAGAACATAAAGCCGATTGGTCGATTTTTCAAGCTTTTCTCTCGCAGAAAGATCGTATGGCCCAAATGATTGAGAGAAAACAGAAGGTAAAATTATCTCTTTTGACTTGGACCATGCTTTAGATCAGCGGTACTGAACCTTTTTTTCAGATGGGCAACAAACACTTGTTAGTCATGGTGTCGCGGGCCGCAAAAAAAAATTATAAAGAAGAATGGTGTCCAAGATATGACCGCACTGTTAACCAAGGACTACGAAATCCGAACCGAATTGGATGTGTGGTTTTGACGCCTTTCTAGCCCGAAAATAATGCTCTATTTCACGAGAGTTAGTTGATCGGATCGGAAATCACCAATATGATTTATCTGTCACCCTGCTATCGATTAGATAACAGTGGCAGCGTGGCTTTTCAAAGGGCCTTTCTCAAGGTCGAGTGTTTAGTTTAGATTTCCAATTATTTTTTAGGCTAAAGGCGAATGTCTAAGAGTCTGAAATCATCACACCAATAAATCCGAAGACGCACCAAAATTCACAGCTCTGTTCCAACAAAAAATATAAAATTCATCTGGCTTTTGATTGCTTCGAATATTATTTTAGAATGCATCGAAATTTTTAAAACAAATTTCAATCGAAAGTTTTGTAGCCCTGAAAAGCGCCGATGAGTTCGCGTGGAACTGTAGAAGCAATTGAAGATGGGTGATTCATAATTCATTCTTGTTATCGCGAGAACAGTAATTTGTATCTTTATTTCCATAAGACGTGCGACCGGAAGTGATTATATATTTGTTCTCCCAGTTATCTGTTTGATAACACATAAAATCAACAATTCGTATGTGTGACTCAATCATAAGCAACCAATCTCCACATAACGGTATGAAAACCAACGCGACACGTCATGTTTAATATTTCTTTTCTGCTGTGCTTCTGCCCGTCAGTTCAATTTTAATAGAAATGATACTTCGCGCATATTCTGAGAATGAATTCTGAGGTGAATAACTTTGCATGTTCGTTCAAAAGGGAGCAAAATAAATACTGAGGTTGGCCAGGGGAGCACAATATTTATAGTGCTTTCTAATCATCCAACCGCATTCCAATCTTGACTTCGATGGACTTTCAAGTATATTTTCAGATTTTTGTGATTTCATCAATATTTTGAGATCTCAATAGTTTGCTTTCGACGCTCAATCCCTTGCACAGGAAGGGATAAAGCCCACCTTTGAAAACTAAATTAAACTCTCAGCTTTTTGAAAACCTCGCTGCCATCTGGTCACTAGCTGGATGACTGATGAATCGTGAATTCGCGAATGACTTGTCTATACTCAATAAATTGAAAACAGGCGGAGCTTCAATTACAGTATTTTTTCCATCCACATTCTATTTCATAAATTCATTCTATTTCATAAAAAACGTGCCCTGTTTTCTGATTTGGCACCATTATTGATAGACGTAGTCCTACCTCAAAAACTATTTCTAAGGTTTTCATTATTGTTACACATACTGCATGGGCTGGAAAGTCCCGGGATTATTAATGAGAACAATCGTTTTTTGGAGCTGTATTTATTCCTCGACATAGCTTCTCAGTTTCTGCGATGACTTCCTTATTCGATGTGAATCTGTTTCCCTGGAGCCACCGCTTGAGGTTTGGGAACATATAGCAGTCACTGGGGGCCAAGTCTGGAGAATATGGTGGGTGAGCAACCAATTGGAATCGTAATTGGTTCAACTTGGTAATTGCTTTTAAGGACGTATGCGACGGTGCGTTGTCGTAATGGTACAGAACTTTCTTCTTCACCATATGGGGCAGTTTTTTTTTCTTTATTTCGTCGTTCAGTTTGTCCAATAACGCTGCATAATACTCTCCGGTAGTTGTTTTTCCCTTCTGCAGACAATCGATGAAGATTATGCCATGCGCATTCCGAAAAAAACCGAGGCTAATCCATTGTCTCGAAACGTCGAAAGAAGCTTCCAGAGCGAGGTGCATCTGCGGTGCTCGTACGGCCCATTCAAATTCACTAAACCACCGATAAACTGTTGTTCTCGAAGGAGCAGAAGTGGAATAACATTTTGTCAACCACTGCTTCGATTGTTCAGGAGTTTTTCCACCAAAAAAACAATGTTTGATCAAAACACGATATTCCTCTTTCTTCATTTTCTATACAAGTGACACTTAAACAACTGTAGTTTGTGAACAAATAAACGAAATTTCATTAAACTTCACATATAAGCCAGTGACAGATGAACCTCTCGGAAAGAATCTTGGCGCCATCTGTAGAAAAATCACGGGACTTTTCAGTACTTCGTCAAATTTCGTCCTTTTCATATATCGCACCAAAAAAATTGCACAAAAAAGTTTTGCCTGTAACTCAAAAATGTTGCGTCACAGGATTTTTCTATAATTGGTTCCATACAGCGAGAGATACGGGATCATTCACTACCACGCATCGCAGTACAAACTAAATCGAAACGGGTTTTCACATAGCGGCACGTTTAAGCCATGTCCAATATAGTCTCATACACTTCTCCACTTCTTGCTTTATGTAATCTTGTAATCTTACACAGTCCATTGACAGATCTGTTCGATTTTCATTCAGTATTCATTGTTTATCAACGGACAATGTGTGAATATCGTGCTGTGGTGATAAAAATGATGATCCGCGTTGACGGCATTGAGCTTCGTATTACGAAATGGGGGAGTAGGCATGACAATATCGGTTTGCAGAAGAAATGAACACATGAAAAAAAAATTGAAATTATGAATGAAAATCATTTTTCCGAAATCAAATTAGTACTCTATGTAAATGAAAATCACTTTCGCTTGCAAGTAGTGGAGAAATATCATATAAAAATTGTGTCTAAAGACAAATTTTTCATATAAATTTTCATACAAATTTTAGTAATTTAAAACTGCCTTAGGGCCGACTAATCTCATAGAGAAGAGTTGGCCTCATACAAACTAATGTCGTATCCAGATGTCGACACCATTCCGCCGTCAACGCGAATTGGTTTGGAAGCAGTGTGCCCAGGTTCTGTGTTTTGACTCAATCAGGTATATATGAGGTAGGTAGGAACAGTATATTAGGATTGGTAAACAAAATATGATGTCGTAAACAAAATATGATGTCGTAAACAAAATATGATGTCGCATTCAATATGAAACGTAAATGGAAGGAAAAAAACAATGTTTAAATAACTCGCGGCTTCATGATTTCATGAGCCAAATTGCTCACGAAATCTTGTAACTGGTTGTTTTTTTTTATTATTATATTTAATATATCTTATTTTCATCATTTAAGGGGTAAGAAGGGCTAGAGCAGTCGTATTCTTAGGTCGCAGGAACAGCAATTACAATTACCTTCTAGCAAATTAAATTTTAATTTGGAACTTGAATGGTATTTGCTTCGTAAAATTTCATATCAGTGATCGATCGTCCATTGTGAAAAAATTAGCACAAGTGTAAGTATGAAATTGTATTTGGTAGCAGTTGTGTTAAATATATCTTGATATATGAAACGATTCATTTCAATTTTCATAAATAAAAATCAAGGTGTGTTCCCGCTCGAAAACGGGTCGTTTGGTTTAAGCTGTCTGTTTGGTGTGTTCATTTTCACCAAGGAATGTTCGTAAAGCGAGAAAAATTGGAAAAGTGAAGAAATATTCGAAAAAGTTATATACCATATGCTCTACATATAGTATTAAGTACTGTTAGTCCAATTAAAATTTGCTTGAATAAAAGGTTGAATTAACACACAGGAAGTAAAAATTATAAAAAAAATTACCTTTTCCATTTCAAATATGTTCTCTATATTAAAGATAATTTTGTTCGGTATTGGTAATTATCTTATATTACATTGGTGAGTTTTTTTTCTGACGCACCATTTCATCCATTCATAACACAGGAGCCATCTTGTCTAGGATCACAGGGGGCGGTTTTCATCATATCTCGTTCCACTTCGGTATTTTTTATCTGATACGCACCATCCAACGACTGTTTACCATCCTTCTGTCATCATCACTCGGAAAACACTGGTGGGGTGAACAACCAAAGAAAACGGCCCTTTTCAGGGCCACCAAATCATTAACAAAGAGTTTTACGATGTAATTTTTATAACATATCCAAAATCAACATATAGCCTAACGGAATTCCACGTCTACTATGCGGTCGTTTAGAAAACGTATGTAGTCGTTGATATAAATTTTGAGGTATGCGAAAGATATCTTGAACCTTCAGCTCTTAAATTTTCCGAGTGAAAAAATTCCTGCTTTCGTGAATCGAGCTACCATAAGAGTTACCATAATGAAATCTGTGTGTTTGGTTTCAAAAATTTTTTTTATCTGAGTTTTTTCTCAGAAAATCTGTATCAAAATCAGTATTCATACTTTGCGGTCGTTTGTCTGATCTCAGTCACCACAGCAAAGGAGTATACTAATACAGGTCTGACTCGATTATCCCGAATTTTAGACTCGATTAACAGGAATATTTTATTTTTGATTTTTTTTTTTAGATCGGAAATTTTGAATAATGTGTATAATAATTCCATATTGAATAATCAGTATGGGCTTGACTAGCTTGATTAGCAGAACACAATTATTTATGAAAAATGCAAACCCAAGATGGCGGATACTACAAAATGGTGGTTTACATATTTTCACAAAACCCCATCAATACGGATCGAATGAAAGGGATAGTAGTAGTAGAACACAGTTATTTATGAAAAATGCAAATCCAAAATGGCCGCCACCAAAAGATGGCGCCATATTTTTTTCATAGCCTCATCAATATGGGTATCAAATGAAAGTTCTTTGACCCTGTTTCTTTGACGTGACAGTGTCTTATTACTTAGTGTTTCCTGATAGATGAATATGAGAAACTATCACCACACTGCTCATATAATTACTATTTTCTGTACACTGCACTGCAATGAACAAAGAGAAGCAATTGTGTTTTTTAAAGTTATAATTAACTTAATTTGAATCTTCAAGTAGATAATGATAAATAATATTGATTTTTTGTATTATAGCTCCTCGAATTCGACATCGAATTATTCCACATACTCAGCATTTACTCATACCGTTGGTTTAAGTCACTCCACCATCTTTATGCAATTGATCGTGATATCGGTAAATTATGTTGCTAAAATTACAAACATTGCAGATTGCCCTTACAAATTCAATTGATTGAAAAACATGAACCTGCTTTTCTTATAAGATCAAAGAATATTCAGGAAAAAAATACTATCATATGGCAACAGTGTCCGTGACGGTTTTCGTTGCGATAACGACGTGGCAACGTAGTGTTTGATGCAGCGAACCAGTGCAGCGTTTTAGAGATGAACCAGCCTTTGGCTGAAAATCTCTTTAATAAAGAAAGAAAAAAAAACAGTGTAGCGATAAACCGCATGTTTTTCAAATTTTGCACAAGTGCTACAAAATACGTTAAAAAATAATGTGATGGTGTTCTGGATAGAGAATTTTATGCTGATTTCGAATTTGTATTCCCTTTTTAGTTTGAAAAATTTTGAAGCTGTGAAATGAGTGTTTGAAAGTAAGTACATTTTCTACATTGAATAATACAAAAGTTATACAAAAGTAGACCCACAAGAAATTCTCCAAATACCTCCAAAGCTTTTTATTACAAAATGTCTTCCTAAGGGTCCCCTCTACACTTCCCCTTTATGACTTCTGGTCACTTCTGACCACTTTGCGAAGAAATGCCATAAATATTTTGAAACCCCAGACGTGTTTTACGATTTTTTTTTAATTTTATCCCCTCCCCCTGCACCCCTTTCTGGGTTTTGGGTGAAAAGTATATTGAAAACGTTTTCAGAAAGTTTTAAAACATATATTTAGACACCCAACACGTGTTTTTTCCAAAAAATTCCAATTTTACCCCCTTTCCCTTGCTTTGGAGTTCATGACCAAAATGACTTAAAAATAGATTCAGCATCTTCGAAAACCCCCGTACACCAAATTTCAAGGCACTTCCATTCATTTCTCTATTTAATGCCACATAAAAATTTCTGAGGGACCACTGTGCGACGGAGACGTTTTGACTATTATCGGAAATTTAAATACAAACGCTACAGACAGAGCAACCTGGTGATTACGTCTAGCTATGCGAGCAAATGTTCAGTGAAACGATTGATTATCCGCATAAGACGCAAACGTTTTCCAAATGGAAAAAATATGTTTTAATCCGCAAAATATCCTAGGTCCTCTTTTTGCCGACAATATACTTCAACTTCAACCTTCAATTTGCATGGTTACGCTTGTAGGCAAAAAAACAACAAAAATGCGTCTTCCCAACACCAATGGTGTTGGCGATTACGTCTCCTATATAAACATGGGCAGTCTTGTTAGCCTCCGTTTTTGGGATGCGCATGGCATGATCCTCATCGACTACCTGCCGAAGGGAAAACAATTACCGGAGAGTATTATGCAGCGTTATTGGATAATGATGAAATGAAGGAAAAACACCTCCTCATATGGCGAAGAAAAAAGTTCTGTGCCATCACGACAACGCACCGTCAAATGTGTTCTTCGAAGCGATGGTCCAGTTGGACCAATTGCGATTCCAATTGGTTGCTCATACACCATATTCCCCAGACTTGGCCCCCAGTGAATACTATATGTTCCCAAACCTCAAGCGGTGGCTCGATGGAAAGAGATTCACATCGAATGAGGAAGTCATCGCAGAAACTGAAACATACAGAGTGGCGCATGAGTCACGCAACGCTCTGTGAAGGAAAAACAATAACGATCGCGCTGCAACTATCGAGCGTGTTGGTTCCTAAGCAGTTCAGTTGTTCGACTGCCGTCGTAGATGTAATATATATATACAGTAAAACCTGTTTTTGCGCGTTTTTTTTGTGCGAATTTTTTTATGCGATTTTTTTTTTGTGCGGTGTATGGAAAGAAGCATATTTGTCGAAGTTGTCGTCCATTTAGTTTAGTTCGATGGTTTATATGCATTTCAGTGCGAAAACAAGCATATTTGCGTCTCAATTATCCGCTTCTGAAATCATTCCCCTCCTCCCATCAAATGCTCTAAGTTTTTGCATGACATGATTTCTAACAGCAACACGTTTCGACATGCAACTAAAAGCACAAAACAGCCACGCGCAACCGAGAAGGCAAAGTGTCCCATCGCAAAGCAGGGAAACAATAGGAAATTGAACGGTGAATGGCGTCGATTTGAGTTATTTTCTTGGGGGAATCTTTTTTTTATGCGGTCCCTACCTACCGCACAAAAAATTTTTTTTTTTTCAAAATGTGTACCGACCACGATTTTTTAAAGCTACTGGTGAAGTTTTGCACGATTTTTTATGCGACTTTTTTTGTGCGGTCCCTATCCCCCGCACAAAAAAAAAAGGTTTGCCTGTATATATTAGGATGTATGGGAAAAAATGACCCTCGAATTTTCAAAGCGAACTGATTAAAAATGTTGATTCCCACGAATAACTACCCTGTGCATAATATCAGCTCAATCGGACTTCATTTAGTCGCACAGCGGTTAAAGTTTGATTTTTTTTAAAACCGAAAAATCACCCAAGGAAATCGGGGTTTTCGAGAAAAATTTTTTGATGCCAAATGTCTTCAAATTGCATGAAACGTCGAGATCTACTTTCATCTCGAAACAAAAATTTTGTCAAAAATCGACTCTGGAATTTTTTTGCAAAACGGAGCAAAACGTATGGTTTAGGGTGCCAATGAAAATCGTCATATCGTCATATCGTCATATTTTCATACGGGACTCCCTGTGAAATGTTGATTTGCACGATAAAATATCCTCTTCAAAATATCAGCTCAATCGGACTTCATTTAATAGTGTCGCACAGCGGTCAAAGTTTCGGTTTTTTGAAAATCAGAAAATCACCCAAGGAGTAAAGGAAATCGGGGTTTTAAGTAAAAATGGATGCCAAATGTTTTGAAATCGCATGAAACGTCGAGATTTACTGTTATCTCGAAAAAAAATGTGTATCGTGAAAATCAACATTTCACAGGAAAAATCAACATTTCGTATGAAAAATCGATATGACGATTTTCATTGGCACCCTAAACCATACGCTTTGCTTCATTTTCAGAAAAAAACGACACAGTCCCAGAGTGTCGATTATTGACAAAAAAAATTTTCGAGATGCCAGTAGATCTCGACGTTTCATGCAATTTGAAGACATTCATCAAAATTTTTTTCGCGAAAACCCCAATTTCCTTGGGTGATTTTTCGGTTTTCAAAAAATTCAAACTTTGACCGCTGTGCGACTCTAGTAAATGAAGTCCGATTGAGCTGATATTTTGCACAGGGTACTTTTTCGTGGGAATCAACATTTTAATCAAGTTCGCTTTGAAAATTCGAGGGTATATTTGTGTGGTTCGATGGTGGACTGTATATGGTTGGGGAGGAGGCAAAGATGCTCGTGACCTTTCCTCGGTTTAACTGGACAGCTGGTGATGCCTCACGCATGCGACAATCACAATCGCCGGGAAGTAGCTGGCTGAAAAGCTGCGTGTTGCGAAACTTTCCACTCGCTGATCTACGCTGACGACCACTCTCGTTGAATCAGCTGCTAGATAGAAACTCTCAAACACAGTGAAATTCAATACACGGAATGTTGTCTTTTATAATACACTTTATTTACATTGCCCTAACTTAATCTAAAATTATACTAACTTATTCTAGACTAAAAGAGAAACACTTGTAAAAAAACTGTTCGAGCTAAAGACACTTTGGCACTGTAAGATAAAATTTGATGTGAGAGCGTCTCACTGGCTGAAACGCATAGTTTTATTCAACGGTAATGCTGCAATAGCGATGGACAGCATTTTTCTTTCTTGTGTTGTTGCCGTTATTGCGCTATGTAATGCACGTGCGCTGCTGGAAGGGGAATCAAAGAAAAGGGGCGTTTGTTCCTTATGAACATGTACAGACATGTTTTCTCTTGCGGGTTCTCTTTTCTTCAGTCGTGAGACTGAACACCATTTTTCCGATACATCCATTGGCACTCTAATATTGTGATGCGTTGTGATGAATTGAGCAAATTATACACGAATAAATGATTTTATGTTTTTAGGTTCGATAATATTTTGAATGAGGGGGTCTCCGTAGCCTCATTGGTTGCGCGTTCGCTTAGTAAGCGATCGATCGTGAGTTCAAAACTCAGGGCCCTCATTGACCATCTTTGTGTTGTTACAGAATAGCTACGTCCACGCAACAATCATCAGCGATGGAGATCGATCCACGGTCGAAATAAGATCGATTCATCCATACAACTGCTCTGCTCTGCAAGACACATCGGGCTGCTGTTCTATAAATAACTCGACAATGATCAATCAACTGTCTCCGCCGTCCGGTGGTCCAACTGGATAATGGAAGAACAGAAAGAATACTCTTACGCCTAAATGGCTACTGTGTGAATATACCATATGTAATGGTATAGAAGGAATACTGGCGAATGACAACTGTGTAATGTGCTAATTATAGATATGATAACCATGTGACATGTACACGATTAAAATTCGGCTCTGTCACATCTAAAATGCTAATGAGCCTTAAATAAATAAATGGGATAAACAAAAATATTTTGAATGTTACAAGCTACCCGAAAATGTAAAAATAAAAAATTTGAGTCGTTCTATTCATTTTTCAATGTAAAAATCGCTGCAAAAAGTGATTTCTACAAATCATTTCCCTGAAAACCAATGGGTATATATTGAGCAGTAACTTGCCATGAATACCTCTAACAACGCGACACACGAATAATCTATACCGAGAAAACCTAATGATAAATATTTGTTTCTGATTGTTTTGAGATCGTGGATATATACTGCAATCGATTTTGATTAACATTTGCTCATCGAGAATTAAGATGTTCAATCTGATGTTTAGAGATGTGTTATGAAAAAATGTAAATATAGTCCTGGAGAAAGCCCCTTTCTTCCATGGTCAATCGAAAGTATTTCTTCCCTCATATTGTCTCCAAATTCTATTAGTGGCCCCTAGATTCCACAACAAAGAATGCGTGAATGATCGAAAGTGGAAAGGTAGGGAAAGGTGGGGAAAGGTAGAGTGAGAGTGAATGAATGTGAGGGGAAAGATTCGAACATAATACCACAAACCAAAAACAACCAACCAAATCTCGGTGTGGTTTTACTGTGAACCAATTAATTTTCCTTATTTATAGACCAATAAAAGCATTATTTTCACTTCATTGCCCCTCTCGGACTGAAAATATAATTTTCTTCACAGAAAACATGACACACACACAATGGCACTTTGGTCGGTCACCCATTGGAATTCATCGCTCCGTAGCCTAGAAAAGTTTTCCTCGTTCCTGAATGGTTTTCCGCCGGTTCGAATGAAATTTCCCATAGCTCAATGTTTTTACATAACTATTTATTGTTATTGTCGAAGCGAAAATAAAATTCTACGAGTCGTTCCTTGGAATTTTTTCACTCGCAACACTTCCTCCCACAAACGAGAGGCTCACGTGCATCGATTTACACCGATCACTACGCGATGTTCAACGTGACCTCCCTTCGCGCGCTCCACTTTTGGGTTGCATGGGAACATCTCTCGACGAGGCTTTTGCAGCATCATCTCGCATCATCACCGATTGTTTGTTGGAGGGTTCCACATTGGCTCCCTCTGATCTCCCGATTGGGGTTCTCGAGCGGATTTACGGAGGACGGAGCCAACTCCTCGTGTTTCAGATCGTTAGACGAAACGGAGCTATATGGGAAACATTAAACTGTTGGCCAACCGGCCGACGACTCTCGACTCTCGCCGATTCGACTCGTTGCTCGTTGATCGCCTGCCTCGCTAATGACACAAAGGCCGCGAGCGTTTTCCAGCACCAGTAATCAGCTTTAAGTTTTCCCTCTGATTATTACAAGCGTCAATATTTTCGCGCCGTCGAACGGACGTGCCTTTTTAGCGCCGACAGTTGGGGCGATGGATGGAGATTAACTTACCTGTTCTTGGTGGGGTACTGTTTAGCGTTGGGTAGTGTTCCCTGCAACTTGCAAGCTGCGGATCGGTAGAAGAAAAAAAACATGGCTAATTCCACCGATGGGGGGAATTATCGATAATGATTTATCGTCGTGTAATGGACAAATTGCACGCTAAACTCTCTTGCGGTTCGCTGGGGTTCCCAAGCGGCGGGCGGGTTGATTGCGAATAAAAATGCAACCTTCGCTCGATGCGAGCTGCTGATATGTGGCTGTGGGGGAAATGCATTACGCCACAACTAGGTCGATGCGGGCGCGTGAAACTTTGCGTTTAACCGAGAAAATTGTTGTGAAATTGGTCGGCGATAGTTTTTTGAACACAGTGAAGCAGTGAGCTCGTTATCTTCGCTTCGTGATATTTGGTACGTGGAGCCTAATCGTTTCTATGACCGTATTATTCGTTGGATTTACATAAATCTGAAGGCTTGTTTGAATCAATTCTTGCTAGACACCTTGAGTACACTGTTCATGCTGTAATAGCTTTCCGCGACTGACCCAAACCATTAGAATCGTACTGTTGCCATCCATCGTATTTGTATAATCAAAAATGGATTTAAAGTGCTATATGATTTCACTTTTTGGTTTTCTCAGTATTCCTAGCGCATTATTCCGTAGTGGCATTCTAAAACTCACTTTCAGATTACTATATAAAATAAGTTACATTTATCCAAATCGACATATACCCTATCTATTATTTGCACACGATTCCGAAAGTTCTTTTTATTGGCAAGCTGAGGAAATGAGTTTTTACGATCTATCCAATGACGAGTACATCACGTCACTGCCACCATCACGGTCATATCGATCTTTCGGAACTAACAATAATCCTATAGAAAATACATATATATATATATATATATATATATATATATATATATATATATATATATATATATATATATATATATATATATATATATATATATGTATGTATATATATATATATATATATATATATATATATATATATATATATATATATATATATATATAATTTTATCCCCTCCCCCTGCACCCCTTTCTGGGTTTTGAGTGAAAAGTATATTGAAAACGTTTTCAGAAAGTTTTAAAACATATATTTAGACACCAAACACGTGTTTTTTCCAAAAAATTCCAATTTTACCCCCTTTCCCTTGCTTTGGAGTTCATGACCAAAATGACTTAAAAATAGGTTCAGCATCTTCGAAAACCCCCTGTACACCAAATTTCAAGGCACTTTCATTCATTTCTCTATTTAATGCCACATAAAAATTTCTGAGGGACCACTGTGAGACGGAGACGTTTTGTCTATTATCGGAAATTTAAGTACAAACGCTACAGACAGAGCAACCTGGTGATTACGTCTAGCTATGCGAGCAAATGTTCAGTGCAACGATTAATTATCCGCATAAGACGCAAGCGTTTTCCAAATGGAAAAAATATGTTTTAATCCGCAAAATATCCTAGGTCCTCTTTTTGCCGACAATATACTTCAACTTCAACCTTCAATTTGCATGGTTACGCTTGTAGGCAAAAAAAACAACAAAAATGCGTCTTCCCAACAACAAAGGTGTTGGCGATTACGTCTCCTATATAAACATGGGCAGTCTTGTTAGCCTCCGTTTTTTTGGGATGCGCATGGCATGATCCTCATCGACTACCTGCAGAAGGGAAAAACAATTACCGGAGAGTATTATGCAGCATTATTGGATAATGATGAAATGAAGGAAAAACACCTCCTGATATGGCGAAGAAAAAAAGTTCTGTGCCATCACGACAACGCACCGTCGAATGTGTTCTTCGAAGCGATGGTCAAGTTGGACCAATTGCGATTCCAATTTGTTGCTCACCCACCATATTCCCCAGACTTGGCCCCCAGCGAATACTATATGTTCCCAAACCCCAAGCGGTGGCTCGATGGAAAGAGATTCACATCGAATGAAGAAGTCATCGTAGAAACTGAACATACAGAGTGGTGCATGAGTCACGCAACGCTCTGTGAAGGAAAAACAATAACGATCGCGCTGCAACTATCGAGCGTGTTGGTTCCTAAGCAGTTCAGTTGTTCGACTGCCGTCGTAGATGTAATATATATACAGTAAAACCTGTTCTTGTGCGTTTTTTGTGCGAATTTTTTTATGCGATTTTTTTTTGTACGGTGTATGGAAAGAAGCATATTTGACGAAGTTATCGTCCATTTAGTTTAGTTTTGTGGTTTATATGCATTTCAGTGCGAAAAAAAGCATATTTGCGTCTCAATTATCCGCTTCTGAAATCATTCCCCTCCTCTCATCAAATGCTCTAAGTTTTTGCATGACATGATTTCTAACAGCAACACGTTTCGACATGCAACTAAAAGCACAAAACAGCCACGCGCAACCGAGAAGGCAAAGTTTCCCATCGCAAAGCAGGGAAACAATAGGAAATTGAACGGTGAATGGCGTCGATTTGAGTTATTTTCTTGGGGGAATCTTTTTTTATGCGGTCCCTACCTACCGCACAAAAAAAAGTTTTTTTTCAAAATGTATACCGAACACGACTTTTTAAAGCTACTGGTGAAGTTTTGCACGATTTTTTTTATGCGCTCCCTATCCCCCGCACAAAAAAAAAAGGTTTGCCTGTATATATTAGGATGTATGGGAAAAAATGACCCTCGAATTTTCAAAGCGAACTGATTAAAAATGTTGATTCCCACGAATAACTACCCTGTGCATAATATCAGCTCAATCGGACTTCATTTAGTCGCACAGCGGTCAAAGTTTGATTCTTTTTAAAACCGAAAAATCACCCAAGGAAATCGGGGTTTTCGAGAAAAATTTTTTGATGCCAAATGTCTTCAAATTGCATGAAACGTCGAGATCTACTTTCATCTCGAAACAAAAAAAAAAAAAAAAATATATATATATATATATATATATATATATATATATATATATATATATATATATATATATATATATATATATATATTTTCTATAGGATTATTGTTAGTTCCGAAAGATCGATATGACCGTGATGGTGGCAGTGACGTGATGTACTCGTCATTGGATAGATCGTAAAAACTCATTTCCTCAGCTTGCCAATAAAAAGAACTTTCGGAATCGTGTGCAAATAATAGATAGGGTATATGTCGATTTGGATAAATGTAACTTATTTTATATAGTAATCTGAAAGTGAGTTTTAGAATGCCACTACGGAATAATGCGCTAGGAATACTGAGAAAACCAAAAAGTGAAATCATATAGCACTTTAAATCCCGGAAACGTGGTGGGTAACACGGGTCAGCGGAACTGTAAGTTTGATAACAATAAATGAAATTAATTGCATTTTGTTTTTTGCATGTTGTGTGGGGTGACATGGACATGTTTCTGTGGGGTGAATTGGTCCTACAGGTTCGAGGCTTTTCTTTAATCTAATTGATTCCAGATGACACGGAATTACAAAAAAAGGATGGGCAGACAACGTTGGAAGAAGGAGGAGTTTGAAAAAGCAACTCAGGCCATCAAGAACGGATTTTCTTTGACCAACATCGAAAGTGTTTGAGAATGCTCGAACAACAGTGAAAAGATTTATGCAGAATTCGAAATGGTGTCAATCCAATTTTTCTGATCTGGAATCTGGCCAAGACAGCTGGTATTGATTCCAAAACACTGTTACTGATTGTAACATCATCCCAAAATACTTTACATAAACATAAGTGAGGGGCTTAGAATGCAAGGGGTGTAAGTGACTTGATCGATTTCTCTTCATCAACTTTTTCATTAGTTAATAAATCAATTGAAAAAATGTTCCAAATTAAGAATGTATTTGCAGCTAAGCTATGACCAAAAGAGAGAGTCGATGTAGAGAAATCGATCAAGTCACTTACACCCCTTTCATTCTAAGCCCCTCAAGTATGTTTTTTTCGATGAACACACACTGGACCAAATCACCCCCACAGACGGTCCAATTCACCCCGCATCATATTTTAATGTCCAAAAATCATCTCTTTTATTTTATGATATATTTGGTGGTTTGAAGCTTGATATACTGATTAAACATTATTGATAGAGAGAAAACAAGTGTAGCTCAGTATACGATGTGACATTTTTGATTTAGACCGTATTGGTTTGGAAATATTAGGCGATTTGCTTAGGTGGTCCAAATTCCCCCCTTTTCCCCTACATGTTCAAACAATTCAATGTTATGTTTTCTGTTCCATCAGGATCCAACTGTTTATTACACATCGCGGTGGCGGATGGTACACCCAAATTAATTCCTGTTTTTTTTGTGTATTATAGTTGACAACGTTTGCTAATTTTGTGTACAATTCCATCTGACATTCTGAGAGTCTGCTCCATGTATACTAACATGTTAACGCTCTTAAAAACAGGTGTTTTTATTTGTGCATTTGACGCTATAACACAATAAAAAGCATCTTTTTTGCCAACGATAGTTTGGGTGTAGACCTAGATAACCTGTGGTTACGGTAGATTACGCAAGAACCTGATGAACACCTGATGAACAGTGATGAAATATAAGACCTGAAATTTACTATCCAGACACGGAATCCCAATCGAGAATTCGAAAACTATATTTGGAATTGATATTATAGCGAATTCGTTTTTAAAACTGAGTTAGTGCCAAACTGACTCTGTATTAAAAAAACGTTTTCAGTTTCACGAATGCGGTGGTTTGTTGGGGTGTGTTATATAGTCTGATTTGTTTATATTTGCGATGACAAATGTACAGTGTCGACGTCTGGTGGTGATATTAGCGCTTGGGAGGTAAATTATTCAGATCAGAAAGGCCAAGTGCAGTGTAAAAATATAAAAGTTTGAATGAAATTTTTTACTTCATATTGTTTGATTACCTAACAAATGAAGTCCTGACACTCACTTAACCATTTTTCAATACATTTCCTATTTGTTCCACAAATAATTACTATTATAATATAAAATTATCATTGGACGCAGTTTTCGCTCAATATGTTTCTGCGATATCGATAAAAAACCTCTTATTTCATTACATAAAATAAATAATCGATACGTTAAAGTAAATTTTCATTCATAATTTTGATTTTGAAAGCATGTTTATTCCACCTGAATATCCATCATTATTTTCCCCTCCCAGTAAAAGCACACGAAGCTTAATGCCGTCTATGCGAATATACTATTCAAAATCAGAATCCGAATTGGGTTACGATTCCAATATTACAAAAGCAAGAGCAGCAGGTTTTCCATTTTCATAGTCTTTATATTTTTATATTATAGTCTTATATTTTTATTTCCAGAACAATACTCGGAACATGGCAGTTCAGTATAGTTGTATTGGTGAACCCGAGTGCCAACCCGTGAAACATTCCAGTGCGAAACTAACCTCTTTCGGGCCGAGCCTAGTGCGACACTAGCTTGAAACTGAGTGAATAAAAAACGTTTTACAGCAGTTAGTGTGGCACTGGGGTTGAAACTGAACAAAAACGAATTCGCTATTAGATATTTGTTGTTTGTGATATGAAATTCACATCTGCAATCCGAATATGAAACATTAGATTTTAATGGAAATCCATATAAATAGAACTCAAATTTTCAAATCTATTGGGAGTAAAAATAATGTACGACTAATCGTAAGCGAGTGGCACAATTCTTTAGGTGTTGAATAACAATCCCAATAAATATTAAATTGAATATCCGAATATATGACCTGTAATTTAGTAAATGGCATCGACATTGTAAATTCGGATTGAAAGGATCTGAATACGCAATTTTTTTCTGTATTATAGTGACATTGAACACTTTTGACTGGTTCGACACTTTTAACTTCCATTTTTGAAAGAACGTCGGGAGTGAGAATTGAACTCGTGACTTTTAGCGTGAGCGGTGTGGATGTTACCACTACGCCACATCGCCACCTTTGAGTACGCAATAAAAAATCTGAATTTTTAATCCAGATGATTCTATGCTTTGAATGTTACACTTGCGAAAAAGAGGATTTTGTTTTCGTAATTATTGATTGTATTTGTTTTTCATAGTTTACATGGTTTGGAGATAGAGGGCGCTACATTTGTTTATATTTTTGTTGAAAGCAAATGACTTTTTACATAACATATATCCAAAAATGAGAGATGTGATTTTTAATAGTTCTTAAGTTATGATTTTTCAATGAATCAATCTCTAAGAATTATGAATATCGGTTAATTTATTTGGTACGAAAGCATTCATCGAAATCTATGTATAAAATATGTGTAAAATGTATGTATAAAATGTAATGTTTAAAATGTAATGTATAAAATGTCTATGTATAAAATAATATACGTATCATCTGAATCGGTCAAATAGTTCAAAGTTTATCAATTTGAAAAAGTAACTTTTGTTAAAAAGAAGAAATTTTGATACAAATTTTCAAAAACGAACATATTTTTCAAAACCAGTTTAAAATTAGAGAAAAATTATATATGTCAGTCTCAAAATATATAAAAGTATAAATTTTCTAGAAATGAAATGAAAAACTAGGGTTTAGTTCTCGACACTTCGAAAATTACTAAAACCGAACATTTTTTAACATTTCGCTTGAAACTAGGCATTTGTGGTGCCATATACCTTTTTTTCATTTTCCAGATCACCCAATACTAGGGACCTTAATGGTGAAATAAGAAAATAATACGTGTATAATTTTTTTTCAGAACATCCGTATTTTCATTTTCAATTTTCATATATTTAGTCTTCCCGACATATAGCTTGAAAACCTGCATATCGTCATTCATCAATCAACAGCTGTTAAGAATATCAAACCATTTTCACTTCCACTTAAGCAACTTTGCATACTTGAAATATTCGAAAAATAATTAGACTACTTTTTGGAAAGCCAATTTTTTTTCTTAATTTTTTACAAAAATTTTGAACATAAAAACTATGATATCTACAAAATTCATATCAAAGGATGAAATGTTGGAAATTGTTTAAATTTTACAAAAAAAAAAATTACAAAAAATAAGTTACAAAAAATACCAAAAATTTTTTTGAAAAAAATTTTGCTGACAAAAAAGTTATTTCAAAAATTAAAATTAATTTTTCTAAAAAACGTATTTTTAAAATTCCCAAAAATATATATATATATGAATAGCCCTTAAAATTTCCAACAAGTCGTCCGTACATCGGACTTTCAACAACTTTTTCACGTTTTCTTTGAAAAAAATACAACTAATCCTAATTTTGTTTTATGTCAAGATAGCGATATAGTGTATTCGACAAAGTCTTATTATCTTATATTTATATCTTATTAAAGTATGAACTTTTGTCGAAGACGTCAACTTTCTATCCGTTATAGTTTTTGGAATATAAGTAATTTTTGTATGAAGACTCCTAAAAAAACAAACATTTTACGTTTTTTTTTTTAATTTTCACGTTTGACATGTTTCTGAATAGAGAAAAGTTAGCAGAGCATGTAAACTGCGATAATTTATACATAAAAATGTTACGAATTAAACATTAATAGTATTTATTCAAAGAAAACAATTAAAAAGTTGTTGCTCGAAAAACTTTTTCTATGTAAATGTGGCCATCGTTCGATGTACGGAAAACTTGTTGGAAATTTTAATGGCTATTTATATCTATTTTTTTCAGAATTTTAAATTCAAAATTTTTTTTTCCAAAAAATTCTTCGATAATTTTTAGTGAAAACCTAAGTAATTCCCTACATTTTATTCTCTGACCGACTTTTTGTAGATCTTATAGTTTTTGAATTAGGATTTTACGAAAAAAAAGTTGAACAAACCCAAAATTTTACAGAAAAAAAAATACAAAAAAATCTATCAGACCTACAAAATTTCAGTCAAACAATGGAAAATAGCAAATTATTTTGGTTTTCATTAAAAATTAAGAAAGATTTTTTTTGGAAAAAAAATTCATTGAAAAGAAAAATTTTGAAAATAAAAATTCATTTTTCTCGAAAACAAGTTTTTAAAATTCTGAAAAAATAGATATAAATAGCCCTTAAAATTTCCCACAAGTTTTCCATACATCGGCCACATTTATTTTTTCCATGGCCACATTTATATAGAAAAAGTTTTTCGAACAACGACTTTTTCTTTTTTTTTTCATTGAAAGAACATTATTAATGTTTGATTCGTAACATTTTGTGTATAAATTATCGCAGTTTACATGCTCTGCTAACTTTTCTCTATTTAGAAACATGTCAAGAACATGTCAAACGTGAGAATGTTAACACAAAAATGTAACGAGCAAATTATTTTTTCAGGAGTCTTCATACAAAAATGACTTATATTCCATAAACTATAAAAGAAAGAAAGTTTATATCTTCGAAAAAAAATCATATTTTAACAAGATCTAAAACTTTGTCGACTATACTATATCGCTATCTTGACTGTAAACCAAATTAGGATAAGTTGTATTTTTTTCAAAGAAAACATGAAAAAGTTGTTGTTCGAAAAACCTTTTCCCTGTAAAAGTGCCCATCTTCCGATGTATTGTTGTAAATTGTAAGGGCTATTCATATATATATATATATATATATTTATTTATTTATTTGGGAATTAAAAAAAAAATTTTTAAGAAAAATGAATTTCAATTTTTTAACAACATTTTTGTCAGCGAATTTTTTTTTCAAAAAATTTTTGGCGTTTTTTTGTAAAAAATTAAGAATAAAAATTTGGCTCAACTCATACTTACAAATTTTCAAGCAAATCGGTTCAGTAGTTTCCAAGTCCTTGAGAATCAGAATGACAGAAAGACAGAACGACAGACAGACATCACTTCATTTATATACACAGCCATTCCATGCCAAACCGATATAGTGGTTCTCAGATTTTCGCCAAAAGTGGTAATTTTGTTCTTTATCGCAAATGATGAGACCCGTATTTTTATTTTTTTTGTTGGGGTGATCATTTCCATTTTAGGGTGGTCCAAAAAAACATTTTTTTGCATTTTTGCCAAAAATGATTTTTTTTTAAATTCGTAACTTTTGAACTACCAGACCGATTCAGATGATCGGCATATCAAATTAAAGCCTACTAGGTAGCTTTTTTTTGAAAAAATAACACATTTGTCAATTAATTGGATTATAATCACATACATCCAGTCTAGTCACATAGAAATGTTGAACGAAAACTGAAAATATGGTTAACTTTGAAAAATCATAACTTGAGAACGAAAACTAACACCTCTTTGGTATTCGAATATATTATGTAAAAAAAACCTCAGCTGTCAGGAAAAAATATAAAAAAGTATGGCGCCCTTGGTCCCGAAACTATGTAAGCTATGAAAAACAAATATAATCAATAATTGCGAAAACAAAATCCATTTTTATCCAGAGTGTAATATATTTCAAACAAGACTAGCTCATAGGCTTTAATTTTATATGTCGATCATCTGAATCGGTCCAGTAGATCAAAAGTTATGATTTTTTGTAGTGGAAAGAACGGAAAAAATGATTTTTTTGACCATCGGCTAACTTAGAAAAATCAGAACTCAAAACCGGATAAAAACGCTTCCCGGGTTTGTGTGAAAAATCCTCAGCTCTCCAGAAAAAATAAAAAAAAAACTATAGCGCTTTAGGTCCCGAGACTATGAAAACAATAAAAACACGAATACAATCAATAATAACGAGATCAGAGTTCAAATTTTCTGCAGGTATACAATTTTTCCAAAAAAACCGGGTGATTAGCTTTAATTTGATATGTCGATCATCTAAATCGGTCTAGTAGTTCAAAAGTTATGAATTTTTGAAAAAGGTCATTTTTGACAAAAATGCGAAAAAATGGTTTTTTGGACCACCCTAAAATAGAAATGGTCACCCTAACAAAAAAAATTAAAAAAATACGGGTCTCATAATTTGCGATAAAGAACAAAACTATCACTTTTCACGAAAATCTGAGAACCACTATATCGGTTTGTCATGGAATGGCTGTGTATACATATAGATTTACTTTCGTTAACAATGTTATTGATTTACCAACCGTGTCTAAAGTTATATTGATTTTTAAAAGTGTTGAATGAACACGCTTTGTTACCATAAAAAAGGCAACTTGCAGAAAAATGGGTAAAGTTTACGGCACGAATACTGTTAGTAATCGCAGATTGCAGTGCGCTATGGTATTTCAGAGAGACCAAAATCGGAGAAGTGACTGTCACCGAACTGTTTTTGTATAATTCCCATAGAAAGTAGACACTTTAACTAAGAAAGGTTCAAAATTTCAGAACTCTGGTTGGTACTATATCTGAGATATCAAGTAATGAAGAAAATAAAAAATGCATTTTTTCGGAAAAAAAAGCGAATTCCTTAAAAAATGTGGTAATGCATATAAAATTAACGGATATATACGCAAATAAAATTGATTCTCAATAAAAAGAAATGTCATTAAAAAATTAATCAAAAACTGCACAACGTTTTAAATGAACCAATAACATCAGTACACTATTATGGGAAAATAATCATTTCAATCTTGAAGCATAAGGATTAAATTAATTTGAGCAAAACGATATCGACTCGTGAGAAGCTTCTTCGACGAATCGTTAACAGGGTACACGCATAATTACTATAATTAAGACAGATTAGAGCGGTAATGCGTTTTATTCCGTGTTACAGAAAGTCTTAAAAAATTCGGATGGCTTTCTATACTACCGATCAGACAAATCAATCGTTTGTGTCGACCGCACGTTTCCTCGCAACTTGCACCAGCACAGTGCAGCATTTAAACCCCGCTCGAGTGGATCGAGGCTCTCGATGCGAAGTAATGCTCCTTAGACCAAAGGATTTGAAACTGACCATGACCACTTCTGCGGCATGGACAACTTAATCCCCCTTCCGAGTCGGTTTGCTCCATATCAGCATCGTTCAACGGCTGACAGATTGCGGCAGGCAGTGATAGGGCCCAATATTTACATCGCCACCACGTGGGTAACTGGGTAACAGAGCTGCAGCATCCATAAACCATGATACACGCGGTCGCTCGGGGACGGATGGATGGAAAAAGCGATAAGCGGTGGGACAGTGGTATCGCTTCATCACGCTCTTCAAAATATGATGGCGGCTGCGGCGGCAGATGCAATAAAATCCTAACCTTCACGTACTTACACACCGCTGAGCCATCTCAGCCGGTCATGTAATCCACTTAAGAGCATACGGAGGGATCCCTTTGCGTGGATAAGCAAGCGTGGATTGCGTCGTTTGCGCACGCCACACGGCTCACGAGAAATGGAAATTCGTTTTAAATTGAATTAATTGACTAATATTCATAAATAAAAATTAATCATCGTTTTATCACTCACACTTACAGCTCTTGTTTTTTTTTCTCTCGTTCCTCTCGTGTTGCCCTAATTCAATGCTTCCTGCTTCTCCGAAATAAAATTTAAAAAATGGACCAGCTGAGCCGTGTAAAACACGACAATGAATGAATGACGAAATAAAGCGATATGTAATAACCGTTTCTGTCCCTTCCTGCCGCGGCTTCGGATTGAGTCGCCGAATGGGCCCCCCCTCCGAAAAGAACGCACAGTTTACAATTGAACACGCGGTCCGTGTAACGGTTCCGTCGCTGGGGGAAAGGGATTTTGGATGAGGCGATGTTAATGCCATCATAATCATATTCATCGGTTTTTTTTCCCAGAGGGCTTTGCCTTTCGCGTCATGCGTTGTTGGTCTCTCCCATTCGGACGCAATTGACGACGAGATGTGCTTCTTTCTCGTTTTCGTTTTTGATTTTTGATTTTGGTTTTCGCTTATCCCGCAGGTGATGGGTTGTTTGGGTATTCATTATCGATAGGCAAATTGGAGATCAACGAGCGTCGTGTTTTGATCTGTCGAACAGCTGAGACGCAGAGAAATTCGGAATTGCTTTGACAGGTTAATCGGTGGTGGTCTGAAATTACAGAAGACCAGGTGACCAGGGGAAATTTATCAGAAAACTTGAAAAAAGGAAACTTTCATTATCCTCGTTTAATGAAACTTCAACATGTCTTTGATAAAGAAAAAATGTTTTCTCCCCATGTAATAGAGCATTTAGACTTGGGACCAATTTTCAAAAGAGAAAATACCAAATTTTAACATTCATACCTACGTTCCACAATTTCATGAAAAGGGAATCCACCGGAAAAGTGCACTGATTAACTACAAAACTTCAATTTAACATTCTACTGAATCTCCACCTACAAATTTGACATAGAATATTTTTGTTTCATATCAATGGAAGATATCAACACTTTACTTTCATTTTTCATGATTTTCAGAAAAATGTAAATATTATTGAAATGTTTTGTTCATTTGAAATGTTTGTTACCCAATTATTTTTAAAACCAGTACCGGTGCCAAGATCACAAAACAGTGTGGAATGTTTTGCTGAAAAAAATCCCTAAACGTTAATTTGAAAAAAAATTTAGTGGAATATTTCAAAACATACCTTTGGGGTGAAATTGATGAATCATTTAGTTTTTTCATTATTTTCTATTGTAATATTCACTATGGTAATATAAATGATAATTCAAGGGTTTGAGAATACCAAATCTTATTCAATCTCCCTAAGTCGTGCCTTTCTCATATCTCGATTTGAAGTTTTAGCTGCAAGTCATCCAGAGATCGTCCGGGTTATCCTAACGTGGCCAAAAACTCTTGAAATGGTCACCAATGCACTATGGTCCAGGAGGTGCATTTAAGTGGAAATTAGCATCTAGAGCTCGACAGTGATTCTCTAGACAAAAACTGTCTTCGACAAAGTTGTTACATATAATAGAGCGCTCATTTTTATGTTATCAAAAATAGGGTGACCAAAATTGTCGATGAAATGAAAAATCTAACTTTCTTATCTTTATAGATGGGAGCCGATCTGGCGTAGTGGTAACATCCATGCCTCTCACGCTAAAGGTCACGAGTTCAATTCTCACTCCCGACATTCTTCCAAAAATGGAAGTTAAAGTGACGAACCAGCCAAATGAGTTGAAAGTCACTATAATACAGAAAAAAAAATCTTTATAGATGGAGGTAAACATAGTTCGACAATATTGTAGCCCTAGTTATTTTAAGTATCTTTGTGGAACAATACTTCTTTCTATCTCTTCAAATAACCGATATAGCGCTTTTTCTCTAGGTTGAGTTAGGGTTACCATGAAAAAAAAGGTTTTTTTGCTCTAACTTTTATATGTAAAATTCTACATCAAAACTGTCTTCGAATGACTTTTAGAGCTTTCCAATCCACGCATTTTACGGTGCGTAACTTGTATGTATCTTAATTCTACTCAAAGTTATTGATGTTTTTTCCCCGAAAACACGACCTTTTCATTTGTTAGTCGTTCTTTTTGGGGCAAACGTTATACAATTATTACGAGAAAAATGCCAAGATATATGTGTTTTGAGTGCCAGAAAGTGCCTAAAATTCCAAATGCTGAGCCAAAGGATGAAGCGTAACCGTGTTCGGGAGATTACAGAAAAAAATTCTGCTGAAGAACTGGGCTTCGCAACAGCTTCGGATCCAGTATTATCTCTTATGATTTTTATTTATTACTATGAGTTTAATTTCCATTATAACAACTAAAACAGGTTAATATTGCATACGGAAGATTATAAAAATAAATTTGAATAAAACAATAGGTACAACAAAAGTTTGGTTAAATAATGTCATCAATCAACTCATCACCAGTAACATGTCAATATAGTACTAAAAAATAACACGTCGAGCCCCGAGTTGTTCTTCATACGGTTCTATTCAGGAAGCATTTGATAATTTGTCGGTCCCCGCTTTCCTTTTTATACAATAAATATATTTTATTGTAGAAAAAGAAAATAGTCAGAAATTTTTCTCGTAATAATTGTATAACGTTTTCTATATTTCGTCCACCGAAAAAGGAAATCAACAATGTGTCTTCTTTGAACCTCCATGTTGAGTGGCTATAAGACTGAACTGAAGTGATGCTGCTTTAAAGTCTACGCTTACTATATGCATTTAAAAATTGCAACTTGTTCTTTTATATGCAAAAACTCATAATTTCAAATTTAATTTACTCAAATACAAAAAATAACACTCTTTCGAAAGTTTCACCTTATGTAGAGTCAAATGTGCTCTTTAAAATGCCATCAATAATTTTTTATTATGTTTGCCCCAAAAAGAACGACAAGCAAATGAAAAGGTCGTGTTTTCGGGGAAAAAACATCAATAACTTTGAGTAGCATTAAGATACATACAAGTTATGCACCGTAAAAGTTATGCACTTAAATGCACCTCCTGGACCATAGTGCAATGAGCTGGTGTTGACAAACCATGAAGTTCGATATGTCGCATGGTGTGATTTGGCTCTGACCATAAAGTGGCCTCTTTCCTCGGAAACCTGATCCGAAACATATCCGGGTTGGCTCAATGAGATCATATACGTTGCAATCCATCACAAATAAGCTAGTTTTGAAAAATCATGATGTTTCATATAGCGTGACCGATATCGTTAAAACGATACATTCTCAAATGAAAGTAATTGGGGTTTCAAATTAGATTTTTCAAGTCCAATCCGATTTGACCGATTCTGAGAAAATTGAGCCGCAACATTGGTTGTCTGGTTAAGAAAAAAAATGGCTTTCAGGGTGCTTTTTTGTAAAATTGATTTCCTCACTTGCTATCTAATTACTTGAGCTTGAGCTTGGGTAGACTGTACAATTCGTAGTTGCTCTCCGTGATTGACCTGAACCAACCAAATTGCACAAAGAACACACAGAATGACGCTTGGGACCAGCAAATCATTCTCGTTGTGCAATTCTCGGTGATTTCGAGCTTTAAATAGTCAATAACGACGCCGGCCACGTCCTTACAGTCACCAGGGGAAGGGAAGGAATGTTAGTATGATATTCGCCGCCCGAAGGCCAGAAGGGTCGCCTCTATAGCGTGGTTCCCTAGCGTTTATCATGGGAGGGATAGTTGTTAGTGGGAGAGGTATGAATCAGGATTCACTGAGGTAAGTGATGTGATTATGTAAACGCGAACTATGGACCATTCAACAAAACGAAATTCCGAAAATCTCATATCTCAACACACAGCAGAGATCTTGAGGTATCCTGAGAAGGAAAACCTGTAACAATAATTAAATTTTTCATTTTTCCCACGTATTTGTTATCGAAATCCTATTGTAACTGCAAAATTTTAACTGTGGGAAACCTGAGAAGGTAACCGAGAAAACTCCGCTCAAACCAATCAGACCAGCGATATATTTATTACGAAGTCTTTATTTAACCCCAATCGCGGTGATGGATGTTTAACTTTGGGAAACCTGAAAAGGTAACCGAGAGAATTCCTCTACAATCAATCGACCCGACGATGTGCAATATATTAAGATATATTCTGTTATTAATCATGCGTACGCTTTATAGAACTCAAATCGGAGAATTATCTTTGGGAAACCTGAGAAGGTAACCGAGAGAACTGATCTCGAAACAATCTCCTTCATGATATAAACTAACACACCAAAGCTATTTCCATAGTTCAATATTAGTCCCATTTTGATTGATTTTGATGAACATTTTGATCAACCTCTGTACGAAAATGTGACCACAAGGATCGTATGCAATCGCGAGAAGTAAACAGCTACAAATAATTGCACTGGTGCAGCTGCCACCCACCCCTCCGCCCCACCAGCAAAACAAGCGGACTAAATAGCCTGCCTCCCGACTTAAATTTTTGAACTCCGACTTAATATAACAGCGGACAGTGGATCTAAGCTCACACGAAAATTTGACTGCACAAACGACGAAAAGAAACAAAACTTTCTGGCCACGCGAAGCAGCGAGTCCGAGCCCAATGCACCCACACCAATACCATTATAGGTAGCTACAATCGCGCGACCGTATACAACTCGTACGGCAGCACTTTCGCACTGAGAATTGAGCCATGAAATAAAAACACGAAAGCAGAGAGCATCAAAAAGAAAGAGACAAAATGATGCTTAGCAGTGTTCCATTCTTCCTGTCGCTCACGAAACGATCATTCGATCATCAAATTGATCATTAGCAGCTCCTTTCATTCGAAGGAGAGCAGGGAGAGCACCTCGAGCAAAATGGCACTTAAACACGAAACTGTTACAATCAGTTAACACTGGAATCCAATCAATAAGCACTGGATTTGCAAAATGTTTTTTTTTCAGTATATAGCATATAACCTCTTTCTATTACACAACTCAAACACTTTCTTTTATTTCTACTGCTATTAAAAATTCTAATCACGGATATCAGCGAACAAATCGCTATTATTCTTGCTCATCGAATTACTGGAGAGCAATACGCGCTCAAAGAGAAATTAAAGCACACACACAAAAAAGCCTTAGCATCTTCAAAATGCGTTTCTAATTAGGTTAACACTATAACATCAAAATGCTTCTAGAAACTTTAGATAGTTTCTCGGACGGAGGCTCGTAATTTCAGCTATCTAATTATTATTTTTTAACGTAATGAATCATCACAGTGTGAATTGATATGTTTAGCGTCTATTAATATCGTTTTGATGTGTTGGAGATAAGTTCTTTTATCATGCTTAAAATGGAAAAGAAAATGCGGTTCAGAAAAAAGATAAATTTTTATGCAATTGCAAAAGCAATTCGATGAGAACCACTGACGAAAAAAATCTACGGATGATTATTGAACATGTCATATAAAAAAAAAATAATTTAATTGAAAAAAAAACAAAAATTCAATTTCACCCCGGTAATCAATTTGCCCCCGAATGACGGTACTATTAATATATTGATCTGGTAAAATTTGGTATGATAAAATTAGGCTTGATCTGTAATAAAGTGGGAGAAATTCCTATAACCTATAACACCTAGATTTTTTACAGCATCTTTTTTGAACAGTACTGCGCCAAACCATATCAATTATATAGTTCTGGTGAGTGTTTTCGTGTAGTAAATATATTCAGCCATTCCATGGCATACCGATATAGTGGTTCTCGGATTTTCGTGAAATGTTGTAGTTTTATTCCTTATCGCAAAATATTAGACCCGTATTTTTTTATCAGGATGTCCATTTCCATTCTAGGATAGTTTGAAAAATCATTCCCCTTTATTCCAGAAATTCTTTTTTTCGAAAATGCACTTTTGAATTACTGGACCGATTCAGGTAATCGGCATATCATAGGAATAATACTACTATTGCAGTACATGTATTAAACTATCTGACCCGGCAAACTTCGTCCCGCTCAGAATGGATTTTTTTGTTATCAATCCCTTCAAACATTCACGTTTTCTTACTAAGCGAATGTTCATGGGTTCAGTGATTGATCTCCTAATCGAACCTTTACTATGTCCTTTTGCTATAGTGCAATTCTAGATTAAATCGACAAATGACATAACATGAGTATTTTTGATTCGAATGAAAGTTTGTATTTCGTTTGGGTTGGAAGAAATATGAGTTTTCCACAGTAATTGGGAATTTTTTGACTAAAGCGTAACTTTTCAAAAGGGCGTATCGATTTTAGTAAGAGGAAATTTGATAATCTATATCTCCAAAACTAAACATAAAAAAATACACTGAGAAAACAAATTAGTACCCTTTTTTATTTACAAAAAAAACCTTTGATTTGCAATATCTAAAAAGCAAATTTTTATTTTTTTTTCAATTTTTTCACATAAAATAGAACTCACGTAGAAATTTCAAAAAAACGGTCCACAACACGAGAAAATACTGTTGCAGTCCATTGTGGTATACTGGTTTTCAATCTATATTGAAGATTGTTCGACTGATGAACGATGTTTGAGTCTGAGTAGCTTCATATACATATACAGAGGTACCTTAAAGATGCCTGACTTCAGGTACAATCTAGGCATAACGTGAACATGTTAATTAGTGTTGTATCCATAACGTCCGGTTGAATCAACGAGGTGTATTTGTGTCGTTGGGGATTTCAATTCCACTTTGAAAACTGTTCGTGTTTTGATTGTGTAACACGAATAATATGTTAAAAGTTTTTATTAAGATGAAAAAAGATTTTTTAATATCGCTACGTTTTGTATTAACCCACAACCACAATGTTTTTCAACATAACTCCTAACATACAGTTTTACCATAATTATGTATTTGGAAAAGTTGTTGGATACTAAAGGCAAATTCATAAAATTTCATGAACGGTATAACACGACAAATGTAGTAAAAGGGCCTTTTTACTATAAAAATGACAATAAATTAGAAATATTTTTTCAATTATCTCGAGAATGGCTGCATTTAAAAGAAGATTGATAATGAACTTTTTTGTTTTAAATCACACCCGGGTTCATAATTTGTGACTTAAATTGATCGTTAACGTACAAAAATTCGAATTTAAAAAAAATCGATGTTCCACAAATTTGAAAATAGTTTTATCATCTTGTACTTATTTTTTGAATTTTCCAAATGACTTCTATTTTATATGAAAAAATTGAAAAAAAAATTGAAAAATACATTTTTTAGATGTTGCAAATTAAAATTTGTAGGGTAAATGATCTTGGTTTGTCCAGTCGAAAATATGATCATGGTTTGCCCACTTTTTTGAATGCTCTAATTCAGCGCTCCTGTGTCAAATGAGGCCTTCGAATGTTTCGAAACATATAAATGAAATTGCCTTTTACATGATTTATAGTAGTTTGATAGTATATTTTTACGAAATCACATGTTTTAAAGGATTATAAAATACACCTTCTATTTGTGTCAATGCGCCCCTCATTCGAGCTAACTTTTAATCGATCACCAGATGATTATTTGGCACGTATTCAGACCTTTTCTGGTTTACAACACTTATAAATATTCTAAACATCATGCTTGCTCACCATTTGTATCGGATTTACATAGCTAAACCATTAAATTAACGCATTTTGATGAACTCAATTCTGATCATGAGTTGTCCAATTCAATAATGTTGTTTTGTCCACATGATTTCTATGGCAACCGCTTGGCGTGCTGTAGTTTGTTTATGTTTGTTTATGGTGTGCTTCGCGCATAGCAGAAGTATGGTTTTTCTGTGTTGATTGTGTTGAGGTGAACACTTCTAAAATGCCCAAGAAAAGGCAATATTCTGAAGAAAGCCTAAATTATGAATGAATCAATATGATGACAGTAAACTCAAGCAATGATAAATGCAACATCTAATTGTGAATTCGAATGTTTTCATTCAAAAACGGATATTTCTAAAACCGGACAAACCATGATAATTTTTTTGGGCAAACCATGATCATAATTCTTCTTTAAGGAAAATCGTTAAAAAACATAATAATTTCAACACCTTATGGTAGTATTAGCAACTAGAGACTTGGGGCTTTTCAACAAACCCAAACTCGTATCGATTATATGTGATTTTCATGAAGAAAAATCGATTTGCATTTACTAGTTGCGTAAAAACACCCCAAATTGGACAAACCAAGATCATTTACCCTATTCGTAAGTAAAAAAAAAATACTATATTTTTCTCAGTGTATATTTTTTCACCTTTAAACATCATACAACATACTCCATAACTCTTTCTAAGACACTATTTCGGTACGAGTCATAGTTTTTGTGGTATAGATTATTAAAGATTTCTCTTACTAAAATCGATATGAAATGAAGACATTTCAAGTCGGCCGATTAATTCCTCGAGCCTTGCGCTTACACATTTTTTACACATTACACAACACATTTGACGATCCGGTTTTCTCTCATATAGTTATAAGATACAGGAGTGCGTATTTTCACTTGAAAATCCATTTCCACTTTCGAACAAAGATCAATTTCGTTAGCGCAAACATCAAATGGACTAACAACGATTGACACGATGTAATTGTAGAACATGCGAGAATTCAATTTTCTGAATTTTCCATCATAGTTTTCCGAGGAGGAAAGTATTTGAATCCATCATAGGAACATTTTTCGTCCCTAGAAACCTTCACATGCCAAAAAAAATGTATATGCCAAATTTGGTCAAGGAAGGAATAGTAGTTAGTGGGACGAGGTAAGAATCAGGATTCACTGTGGTAAGTGATGTGATTACGTAAAAGCGAACTATCGACCACACGAAATTCCGAAAATCTTTTATGTCCCAACACACGGGAGCTTATGTTTAGGTAATCTGACAAGGTAAACCAGTAAAATTAATTGGACCGGCTATATATTGAATTATTCATCGCACGTTAGATCGAAATTCAATTGCGACGGTGGAGAGTTAACTTTGAGAACCAATAAGAACGGCGTTATATTTTGTAATCAATGAGCGCACTCTTTATCAAATTCCAATTGCGATAGCGGAGTTATTTTTAGGAAACCGGAGAATGTAACCGAGAGAACTCCTCTAGGAATATTCGTCCCGCGTTCATTTAATTCTTCTCATATATCGATACCTGACACTGAAGGGTATCCGATGGCTACCTGAGAAGATAACTGGAAGAATACATCGGGAATAAAGCGAATCGTGACTCCCGCGGGAATTCTCTTTGTAATGTCGTATATTCTAATACGTGACGATAAATTGCAAGGCATATATCCTGCAAAAATCTCATAACGACGATTTTGTGATTTCCGAATACAGTTTTATGTTAAGCGAGGTATATCCGTTGACGAATGTACATTTATAAACGCGACGTTGGGAAATTACATGTTATATACATATTACAGTAAAACCTGTTTTTCTGCGGTTTTTAGGCGAATTTTATTTTGCGCATCAAAAATCTCGTGCGATTTTTTGTGCGACTTTTTTTGTGCGGTATTTGAAAAATATGAAGTAATCGTTTTTTTCTATCTCTGATATGTATTTCATCGCTCTGTAGAGGGACTGTGTCAGCTAATTCACACTCTCATGTTTTGTTTTGTTCGCTTTAAGGTGTCAGTAGGAGCTTATTGAAAGGAGCAAAGAGATGATTTTATGATCTGCGCAAATAAGTAGGCCGCTTATTAAAGGGAAAAAAGGAAATCGAATGTTGATCACGGATGGAAGCATTAGGATTTAGGTTATTTTCTAAAGGATTTTTTTTGTCACAGCCAAAAAAAATGAAAAATCGTGCTAAACTTCACCAGTAGCTTTAAAAAATAGTGTCCGCTACACAATTTGAAGAAAAAACTTTTTTTATGCGATGGATAAGGACCGCACAAAAAAAGTTTTTTCTTCAAATTGTGTAGCGGACACTATTTTTTGAAGCTACTGGTGAAGCTTAGCACGATTTTTCATGCGATTTGTTTAGTGCGGTCCCTATCCCCCACACAAAAACAAGTATGCCTGTTTATAATAGATTTAAAAACATACACCTACACAAAAACATTTATTTTCATGTGCATATATAAACGAACGCAGGGCCACAAACTAACATATCGGAAAAACGACAATCAGAAGCAAATCATACATAAATTATAGAAATGAAAAGTATAATTGATAAACCATTTTCGCTACCAAGTCCATAGCAAAAAATAATCTGTGAAAAATATATACATACGTACACCACATCATCGAAAATTAATTCTGAATTCTAATATCTGAAATTTGATAGTTATCTGCATTCCAAATAGTCTTCAAGGTAGCTAAAATTTAAAAAGAAATATTTTAGCTTCATAGATATGGACACAGAGACTTACAACTCAGACGATCGCAAATTTACACCTATTCTAGTGTAGTTGCACTTTTAGTATTTTCACTAGGAAAATGCCAAAAACAAATAAAAAGACGGATTAAACATGCAATCGAGCAACTATTGACATCACTGCACAAACATGAGAATGGCGTTATTGAACGTTAATGCTAATGTAACATCAACCGAATAGTAACATCGAATATTCTCCCCTGTAAATCTAACTGCCCAAATATGATATTTTCCCGTGTAAATCTAATGTCCGCAAACACACACAATCAACGTCCAACAAGCTGTCACGCTTATCCTATAAACAGGCCCCATATAGTTTATTAAACGAGATTTCCCTCCACATCTCGATTTCCGGTGATTTTTCCGTTTTCAAAAAAAAAAAACTCACATTTTAACGTCTGTGACACAAGTGAATGAAGTTCATACGGTTAGCCTCGTATTCCGAGAAAACAATTCAATTTTTTTTCGAGATGATATTTCATGCGATTTAAAGACATTTGGCTTAAAAAAAAATTCTTAACCACGATTTCCTTCACTCCTCCCTTGGGTGATTTTCCGATATTCAAAAAACTCAAACTTTGATCGCTTTGCGCCCCTCTCCCTTAGGTCCGTTTGAGCCTCAATTTTGCATAGGTTGTTTGTTCGAGGTGTATGTATGGTTTGTATGGGCAACTTTTTGTAACTTGTAACTTTTTGAAATTTTTGGGTCGATTATTTTCCCATACATTCATTGGAACCCTAGTGTACAGTCATGCCATAATCAGTTTGGCGGTGTAGCTCTTCGGGTGAATTTTAAGCACGATGACGAAAGAAAGGTTTTTAGACGAAACTGAGCCGAGATTAATCCGTGAATTGAAGGATATTAGCAATAGCAAAAAGAATCAACCGAAGAGAAACAGTGGTAAGACATTTTCTCAAGAAAGGTCCCAAATATTACAAACGGAAGAAAAAAAAGGTAACTAAAATATTTCAAACCGGGACCGGATCACATTATCACATCTTGGAGAGACTGGAAAGTCAAGAATGAAGCATGCAATTGACCTTCTCATATCGAAAAGACGATTTAAAAGATATTTAACGAGGATTTGGACAATTGGTGAAGAAATCTAACCTTATCCCTGGGCACGTAACGGCGAGATTGGGATTTGCGAAGAAACACATGAACTGAAGAGCGGGGTGAAATGATGGATAATGCTGCTGGATAATCTGATTGATCCAATGCCAAACCGAATTTATGAAACGATTCTGGAAAATTGAAAACCAAACAAATATTGAATTTATCAGTACCTTGTTTCAAGCTATTTATGAGAATAAAATATGTGGTGCGCTTATAAGAATTTCTACTATGAAAATGTAGTTTCATGATTTAAAATAACTGTTGCCGATTGGACTGTGTCATTCCATAGTGAAATTTACTTGATATTCAAAGCTCTTATAAAGGGTGTGTCACATCAAATTGCATCACGGAAAAAACGCTGTAGAAATTCGCCCAGTAGACCGATCCTTTTGAAAATTTTAGACAGTAAAATAAAAACTATTAAACAACTTTTGGCATTTTCTTTTTAATCATACTTCGAGCCCAAGCCCGTATGCTCGCACCTTCCTCTTTACCCCGTCCATAAGGTTCTGTACAACGTCAGGTTGTAGTTTTTTTTTGAACAGAAATCCATTTTCTCTTGAAGTCCGCCTCCGATTTGACAACTTTTGGGTTCTTCCGGAGGGCCTGCTTCATAATCGCCCAATATTTCTCGATTGGGCGAAGCTCCGGCGCGTTGGGCGGGTTCATTTCCTTTGGCACGAAGGTGACCCCGTTGGCTTCGTACCACTCCAACACGTCCTTTGAATAGTGGCACGAAGCGAGATCCGGCCAGAAGATGGTCGGGCCCTCGTGCTGCTTCAATAGTGGTAGTAAGCGCTTCTGTAGGCACTCCTTAAGGTAAACCTGCCCGTTTACCGTGCCGGTCATCACGAAGGGGGCGCTCCGCTTTCCGCAAGAGCAGATCGCTTGCCACACCATGTACTTTTTGGCAAACTTGGATAGTTTCTGCTTCCGAATCTCCTCCGGAACGCTGGATTTGTCCTCTGCGGAGAAGAACAACAGGCCCGGCAGCTGACGAAAGTCCACTTTGACGTAGGTTTCGTCGTCCATTACCAGGCAATGCGGCTTCGTCAGCATTTCGGTGTACAGCTTCCGGGCTCGCGTCTTCCCCACCAGGTTTTGCCTTTCGTCGCGGTTAGGAGCCTTCTGAACCTTGTATGTACGCAGGCCCTCCCGCTGCTTGGTCCGCTGGACGAATGAACTTGACAAATTCAGCTTATTGGCAACATCCCGGACCGAACTTCTCGGATCACGTCTAAACTGCTTAACTACGCGCTTATGATCTTTTTCACTGACGGAGCATCCATTTTTTCCGTTCTTCACCTTCCGGTCGATGGTTAGGTTCCCGAAGTATCGTTTTAGTACTCTGCTGACCGTGGATTGGACGTTTCCCAGCATCTTACCGATGTCCCGATGTGACAACTCCGGATTCTCGAAATGAGTGCGCAGGATTAATTCACGACGCTCTTTTTCGTTCGACGACATTTTTCCAAATTTACGAAAAATTGACAGTGAAGCATGGCCAACGTGATCTATACACTCTTATCTGATTATAAAACCAAAGCTGAAGATATAATTACTAAAAATTAAATTTCTACAGCGTTATTTCCGTGATGCAATTTGATGTGACACACCCTTTAGAGGCTATGCTTATATGCTAAAAATCTAATTTAAAGCACCAAAACAGTTGGAATATAAGGATGCGCTTATAGAATTTTTACGCACTGTAGTTAATTGACCTACGAGAAAAACCATTTTGAATCGTTTTATTTAAATCGGAGAGGTTCGTGTGGAGTAATCCAATCATTTGTCAGCGAATTGCTCAAAATTATTTTGTTTTCAAGACACGTGACAGAACGTGGCCTTGCTGGCGACGAACGAATTGTCTTCGCATCACTTTCCCTGCCCATGCATTAGAGGATTAATTGGTCTCATTTCCGGGCCCATTAGGCTCGTGAGAGGGTTTCACCGGAACAACCCGCCATCAATAATCGATCTGTCTCCGATTTGGCGCAATCCCTTAGCAAAAAGCAGCCGCAGCCGCTTATCGTGGTCATCCATCCATCCATCTCCGCTTCCCGGCCACGCAAGCAAGCAGGCAAGCTGACAAAGTGACGTTAATGATAGTGGACCACCCCGCAGCTCCCATTACCGTGTTTTCATTTCTAACAAGATGGCACAAACCGTTTACGGAATTACTTCAACTCGACGAGAAGACCTTTCGAGTCTCTTAAGAACCATTTGGCTCTTTCCGCGAAAATTCTCGCCCCGCATAAGAGCCACTAAAAAGTACAATATTTTCCGACGGATAAAAGACGGCGAAGTATTCTTTCCCGTGGCTCAAGCCCTTGATGGATGTTTCCCTCACTCTCTATCTCTCAGTATCTCTCTCCGTCTGTGCCTCAGACGCTTTCCTCTGAACGATAGCCATTTCTTCTTGGGGGGGTTGTGAAAACTGTCAGGGCCGGATGTTGTCTCGGTTTTTCGGGATCCCGGTCCATCAGTCAGAGGAGCACTTTGCGGCAGTAACATACGAGCGACGGAAGATTTATTTTTATTTTATTAAGCTCTGATGTAAATATTTGCGGAGAAGTGTGCACTTGACAAGAGATGGAAATTGCTTTCACTAAATCATAACATAACAGCAGAACGGAAGCAGCAGCAGCAACAATAACAACGGCAGCTGCTCGAGTGGTTGGAAATTGGTCGAATAGCAGCAGCAGTTTGTATCGGGGAAAAGGAAAACATCACATACGCGCCAAGGGTCAGCCCAACTCGAGTGGCCTTTTACCACCCTTGTTCTCTCGCTGTTGTTATCGTTTCCCGATGTTGAGTTGTGGTTACAAAGAATGGAAATGGCAGATGGGAATCGAATCGTTTCGGCGGAGGCAATCAATGTTGCAAATTATCATTTAACGGAGCGCTGAAAGTGGACCTCCACTTCTGTCAATTTTAGGGATATTTTACACAATATGTCCACCGAATATGAGAATCGATCGATTGTGGAACTTGCCACATTTAACCCAAATGGCTTCCTTTTGCAGTGATGACTGAATGAATGAATGAATGAATGAATGAATGATTAATGGATGGAACCCATACGCATCTACCCTTTTACTGTAGCTTCCAGCATAGTCTCATGCTACTCGAGTTCAGACTCTTGGTTCTGACACTGGTCATCAAAGCAAAGTGGCACTTCATAGCATAGATGTCAGCTCTACGGAAATATCCGTAGGTCAAGAAATTTGTTTGAAAAATATACGAAATATTGTACTTATTTCAACGGATTGAAATAAATTTATGTTTTTTCAATGTATTTTTTGTTTTTTAATTCATTTATTGAGCAATCAACCGCATCAGTATATATTGTTTCATTACCGTAGGCTCGAAGTATAATATTATAACGAATTATTCCTCGAAATGTAGTTTTCATATGACTGTTTTGTTCCACTGTTTCTAGAAAATTGTTCATGCAGTTTGAAACTTCCATCCTTCCAGAACATTTGACTTTCACAAAAAAAAAACTGTTTTTTATGCTGCCCAAAGAGTAGAAATGTTAACCCTTTCGGAAATTTGGCTTGCCCTTATTAGGTTTTTGACCTCAAAAGTTGTAGTTGGAGATGCGACTCATTAAATGATTTTCAGTAAAATTGTACGGATCCCAACATCGTAGCTTACACCATCATCAGAGATGGTTCAAAGATCTGAAACTCCTGAACTCCTGAATAGTGGTTCATGAATCACCGGTGGGACTCAGAAACTTGAATTTTATTTGTTGACATAGCCGTTCAATAAAACAAGAAGTGTGTTATATCTGTTATATAACCGCAAGGTAGACGTAGGACTACCATTGGCTCGGTAATCATTTATTTGAAATTGCATCTGAATCAATTCTTAATTACTGAATGAATGAATATTTTGAAAGATTTCTGAAGGTTTTTCTTTTTAGTGGGGTGGATGAGTATAAGTATGGTGATGGACGGTATTCGGAATTGTTTCCGATAATTCACAAGAAACACAATTTTACGAAAGGACACTTTATTTCAACGGACACTACATTTATTGGGGACAACTATTTTACGACTAACTAATTTAAAATCTGTGGTGGCGAACGAAAGCTCATCAGCTGTGTTATGCTGTTGTTTTGGTGAATTTCTTGTTGATGTAACTAAGCGAGATCGACGTATAGCCTATTTCGAAATGCAATCACAGGGTTGAACAGCAATTGATTTCGGTCGAAATTCAATCGTCACTCACCCGTTGCTTATTAAATACACTAACTACTAACTCAACTCAACATCGCCGCCACCTTGAAATAATAATTTCAACATCTACCTACATCTAATCTAACTACATTGGTTCTGTTTACATAACACAAAAACGATCAATACAATTTTGATTTCATCACATTTCTACAAACATTTTAAACATTGTTTGCTGCTTCCATCTCTGGTGCATCATAAGGTAACAAACAAATCTTCGTTATCGGTCGTTTAAGTATTCCTCGAGCTGTTTGCAGTGTTACCACTCGGATGAGCTGATCTGGACCTGGATGCGCTGAAAGGATTCTGCCGAGTGACCCGGCCTGATTCTACGCGGCGTGTGAGGTGAGATGACAATTGTCACATCACCATCACGCAACTCTCCTCACTCTATTCCTACAGTCGTTTCGGATGCCGTGAGAGGTTCATTTGATGTATGTGAGAGGATGAACAGCAAGTGACAAGGCGTTCATTCTGCTGGTTCCCAAATCTGATCAGAGATGCCACATTCGCACATGTGTTCACGAATTTGTAGACATTTAACTTTTATCATAACCTTTTATTCCTGCTGCAGGCTATTTAAAATAGTGACAAAACATTATTGATTCCATATGATAAACGAAGCTGGTCAGTATGTCAGACATTAGCACATATTTACAAATATTTCAGATTTTTATCGCATATATTTGAGAAAAAACATCTGGTATCCCAGAATTTTATTTGTTTCGCTCAGAGAGGTCAGATATTTGTTTTGCTGCAGTCAGTACCGTATCTATAGATCTGATTTAACCTGGCCTGTTGTTAGTGTATCAGGACATTCTGCCGAATTTGCAGGTATTTGATTTAGATTTGGTGAAACAGTTGATTGCATCCTGTAAAGTTTAGCATTTTTGTTTGTTTTGGTCGTAGTTGCTGCTGCTCTCTGCACTCTCAGTGTTAAATTGTTGCTCTGGCTCCGGCTCGGGCATATACCACGGCTTCTGAAATGGATATGCAGTTCGGTGACGATGACTCGCGGATAGATAGATGAAACACAAGACCCATATGATAGATATATTTTAGAGAAAATAAATAGATTTCATGAAATGAAAATAATTTCGGTGTGCTTATTCGTCCAATTGAGGAATAACAGACTCACTACCGCTTTCACAAAAAAAACTACTTGCAATTTGTCTTTCGTACTGTGAAAATTGAAGATAAATTGAATTTATTGATACATATAATACCATTACTATCGATTCTATACGACCCAAAAAAACACTTATTATTCCTCTTCCTTTTTTCATTTGTTTTCATGCACTGTCGACACCTCAAGACATGTCGACGATTGTCACCTAGAAATCCCAGTTCATGTGACAATCGTCACGTATATTTGAGAGCGGGAATAAAGTGAGAGTTCATTCAAGTGAGATTTCTCACGGCATACGCCTGGTGGAATCGCGTGACATAAGTGACAATTGTCATCTCACCTCACACGCCACGCAGAATAAGGCCGACCATTTGACTGGGTGTAGAAATTCAACCACAACGACTACAAGACGGCCTACGTTGAATTCGTTGTTTGGTTTCCTTCTGGTGGTGCATCGTTGCATTTCTTGGAGATATTCCTTTCTCCAATGGTGCCAAAATTGTTGGTAGGTTTGTTGCATTTTTTTATAGTGATCGAGTCTGTTCAACGGGAGATTTCTGACGTCGATTTCAGCTACTGTCTGCATGGTGGTTCCAATCAGGAAGTGAGCCGGTGTTAGGCAGGCGAAGTCGTTGGGATCTTCAGACATCGGAACCAAAGGACGGGAGTTCATTGCAGCTTCGATTTGAGTGAGCACCGTAGACATATCCTCGAATGACAGACGAGTGTTTCCCAGCTGGCGATACAGATGTTTTTTGGCGATTTTCACGGCAGCTTCCCAGAGCCCGCCGAAGTGCGGTGCTCTAGGTGGATTCATGTGCCAAGTGATGCCTTCGTTCGTGCAGACGGTGGAAATGTGTTCGCATGATTGTTGTAATAAACGGTGAACTTCTGCTAGGTGGTTTTTCGCCCCCTCGAAGTTCTTTCCATTGTCCGAGAAAATCTCGGCAGGGCGTCCTCGGCGAGCGACGAATCGGCGTAATGCGGCTATGAAAGCTGGAGTAGTAAGAACACTGACGAGTTCTATATGGACTGCTTTCGTGCAAAAGCAGACAAATATGCTTATGTATGCTTTCATGGCGGCTGCACGTCTGTGGGTGGGCTTCAAATATATTGGACCAGCATAGTCCACTCCAGTGCTCGAGAACGGACGGCTTTGAGTTATGCGATGAATGGGCAGCTGTCCCATTTTTTGGTTTTCAGGAACGGGACTAGCTCGGGCGCACCGATAGCATCCGCGAATCACGCTACGGACTAGTCGTCTTCCATTTATGGGCCAGTATTTTTCTCTCATTGTAGAGAGTGTGAGGCGGCCGCCACCGTGGATGAGTTTCAGGTGGTAGTGCGTTGCAAGTAGGCGAGAGAAGGGATGGAAACTGGGAAATAATATTGGGTGTTTTGTGATGTAGGACTGATCGGACAACCTCAACCTCCCTCCCACTCTTATGATTCCCTCAGGGTCAAGGAAAGGGCATAACAGTCGTGTTTTTGAATGATTGGATACCGCTTGGTTTGCTTTTAGGTCACGGATTTCTTCTTTGAAAGCATCTGCTTGGGTAAGTATGATGAGGGTCGATTGAGCTGCGTTTAGTTCTTCTACCGAAAGACACAAGTCAGTAGGAATGCTGATTGCTGTTGACTGAGGAACTATTCTGGATTGGAGGCATCTGATAAATCGGAGACAATATGCAGTAACTCGAAGGAGACGATTATAACTAGAAAATCTGGAGAAATATTCGTTGCATGTTGATTGTGTTGCGGATAATGCGACAACATTTTTTCTTCGTTCCTTTCCGTTTTCAGGGTAGCTTGCGATATTCGATCTTGGCCATTGATTTTCAGGTAACGCTAGCCAAGGTGGACCATGCTTCCATACGGCACTGTCTATGAATTCATCCGCTCTCATGCCGCGTGATACAAGGTCTGCGGGATTTTCCTTTCCTGCGACGTGATTCCATTGCGACACGCGCGTCATATTCTGGATTTCCGACACTCTATTCGCAATAAATGTTTTCCAGGTATTTGGTGGAGCCTTTATCCATTGCAAGGTCACAGTAGGGTCTGACCAAAGGTAAGAGGAAGAGATTTCGATCTGCAGTGCTTGCTGAACTCTGGCATGGAGTTTTGCGCCGAGAGTTGCTGCGCATAATTCTAGTCGAGGGAGGCTTATTCGCTTGAGAGGAGCAACACGGGATTTCGCTGCTAGTAGTTGGACGGAAATGTTGCCTTGGGTATCAACACATCTTGCGTACGTGCAAGCGCCATAAGCTGACTCTGAAGCATCGGAAAAGGTGTGTAGGTGGACTGTTGATCGCGGAAGCATAGCGTAACGGTTTATACGGAATTCTGTCAATGATGGTAGATGTTCGTAGAAGTTTTTCCACTTCACCACAATGCCTGAAGGTAATTCATCATCCCATCCACATGATTCCATCCAAATGAGTTGCATAAGAATTTTTCCTTGAATGATGACAGGAGCTATCAAACCCAAAGGATCAAACAACTGAGCGATAGCGGATAAAATTTTTCTTTTTGTGATCATCTCATCTTCCCGTTTGATGTTGGCATCGAATCGAAACAGATCATTTTGTGGTTCCCAGCTTATTCCCAGTGCTTTTACCGTTTCACCTTTGTCGAATTTCATAGTGGATTGCATACCAATTTGGTCTTCTCGTAAGCCTCGTACGATTTCTAGTTTATTCGAAGTCCATTTTCGTAAATTGAAACCTCCTTTTCCCAACAATTCATTGAGTTCCTGTCGCAGCTTCATGGCATCTTCCACAGTCTGAGCTCCCCCAATAAAATCGTCCATGTAAAATGATTTTCGGAGAGCCGCACTACCGGCTGGATACAATATTACTTCATCGTTGGCAAGCTGAAGTAGTGTTCGGGTAGCGAGAAAGGACGATGGACCAAGACCGTAGGTAACGGGTTACAGCTCGTATGTACAAATGGGATCACACGCATTGAATCTCCATAAAATGCGTTGAAATGGAGTGTCATTTGGATGTAGGAGTATCTGGCGGTACATTTTCTCAATGTCCGCCACCAATGCCACAGGAAATATGCGAAAGCGTAGGATAATGGATAGCAGATCATCCTGGATTACTGGTCCTACCAATAAGCCATCGTTCAGGGAATGGCCGGTGGAAGTTCTAGCGGATGCATCGAACACTACGCGGACCTTCGTGGTAGCGCTCGATTCTTTCATTACGGGATGGTGAGGGAGGAAACAACCTTTGTAATGTTGGGGTTCGGTAGGCAACACCGCCTTCATTTGGCCAAGCTCTATGTATTCTTCAATGAATTTTCGATATTCTTCTTTCAACGCTGGATCACGCTCCAATCGATTCTCCAGTAGCAAATATCTACGAAAGGCACAATTTTTGGATTCTCCTACTATTTTCTCAAAATTCGGGCGACGAGGGAGACGTACTACGTATCTTCCTGTCTCGTTTCTCATAACGGTAGCGGAGTATAACTCCTCGCATTGCTTCTCTTCCATTGAGTAATTTGGCTGGTCTGGCAGGTCTTCAATTTTCCAGAAACGTTCTAAACTATCCTCAAGTGCTACTAACGAAACGGTGGTTACAGTGCATGATGAGGTTCCATTATCGGGTCGGGTTATATCCGCTGTGCCTGAGACCAGCCAGCCGAACACACTATCTACTAGCAATGGGAGCGGTTTAGGAAGTTGAATATTTGCTGAAGTCTTGAGGCAGGAGAAGAAGTGAGCGTTTCCAATGATCATATCAATTCCAGACGACTTGTTGAAATTGGGGTCAGCGAAGATAAATTTTTGGGAAGTTTCCAATGCTCAATAGGAATATCTTGAGCCGGCAACTGGGGCATAATGTTATTCAGCACTAGGAAATCTACATTGAGTGCGAAGTTCTCTTTTCTTGAACTGATTTCTGTGAACACAGATTCTGTAGCATACTCGTTTTCTTCTCAATCGAAGTAGCCAATTCGCAAGCCATTCGCTCCGATATTATGTTGGGTTGGGAACCGCAATCGAGAAGTGCTCTGGCTAAGTGCTCATTTCCGTAGCAGTCTACGACAATCAGTAAAGCGGTTAACATAAAAGTATTTTTACTGCGCTCATGCAACGGGAAACTATATTCTGCCTCACACGGATCAACGGCTGATGGAGTTGAACGAGCAGGATTTTCGCAGGGTGTAACATTCACTTGAACAGGCATACTGAGAACATGGGTGGATGGAGATGGATTCTGATCGGTTGCTGATCTGTTTACATTGGTGCTGAATGCTGAATGTAGCAGTGAATGATGACGTTTCTTACATGCTTTGCAGGAATATTTTGATGAACAATTTCGTGAAAAATGATCCGAACGAAAACAATTCAGACACAGACGTTTCGCGTTAACCACCTTCATTTTTTCAGCGATGGGCATTTTGCTGAACTTCCAGCATTTTATAAGCGGATGATGCTGATCACAAGCGTAACATTTGGTGGACTGGTTTTCAACTGCAGCATGAGAATAATAATTGGAATGAGCGGATTTCTTGTTTATGTGGCAATTGTGGGAAGTGGAAGGTGACTCCGTTATGAGCTGATGGTTAACTGAGATGGACTCCAAGACTCTCATACTACGCTGGAAGAAATCTATTAAACATGTGTAGGTTGGTTTCGTCAATGTTGAAGCATGATCTTCCCAAACCTTAAGGGTGTCATCATGCAAACGTGTACATAAGAGGTGCTCCAGCATCGAACTCCAAGCACTAATAGGTTCCCCAAGTTGCTCCAGTATCTTTACGTGACACTCAAATTCGTCCACAATCCCATGCAAAGAAGAAGCTGATTCAATTTGCATCTTTGGCGACTCAAACAAAGCTTGCAAATGACGTTTTTTCAGAAGATATTCATTCGCATATCTGTTGACGAGTGCTTCCCAAGCCAAGCGATAATTTGCCGAACTGATCCCAATTGATTCGATCAGTTGGGCGGCCTCTCCCTTCAAAGCAGCTTTTAGGTAGTGAAATTTCTGGACTTCAACGACCTCAGAATTGTTGTGAATCAGGGCCTCAAAGGTGTCATGAAACGCAAGCCAGTCTTTGTAATCTCCAGAGAACTCAGGTAAAGAAATCGTCGGAAGCTTCAAACCCTTTAGAGTGGAAGGTGCAGCGTTACGAGGGAGGTTGTCTAGTACATCAGTAGGAGGAGGAAGTGCGAATTTCCATATTTCTCACCCGTCCTTGTTCGTTGTCTGCCATGTCTTCTAATGCCACTTGTATTTCCTCCATCCCATTGCAAATACCATCCAAATGCTGCAGCCTTACAGCGACCTCGAGCTTGTCCCGTTCCTCGTCGTACTGCGTCATGAACTGGTTCGCTCGGCCGAGCAACGCTACCATGGTTTCTCTCCGCGATCTCAGTTGCTGATTCGTGCGACGATCCTCCATGGCGATGATAAAACCGAAACCAGAAGCACGATCTGTCAATAATAAGACCTGGTAGCACTGACAAAAAACGTAAACTTCTTGGAAAGGTCCTCACCTGACCAAGGCAAAGGTAATGCCTTGTATAATTGTTTTAAATATTCTGCCACAATCGTCCGCTTCCGTTCAATTTTCGCCGTTCTCCGCCGTAGACATAAGCAACATGCAAGAAAACACAAATCTAATCGCACCAGCCAGAAACTATATTCACGTTGGACAGGTAATTACCTTGTACCTGTATTCAACAGGCCTTGTATTTTTTGGAAAATTACAGGAAATCCGGTATTTGCCGATGCTGACTATTGGTGAATGCTGTCCTTTGCTTGTCCAACAGGATACAATGTTGAATACCAGGGGGTCCTCAATAGGATCAATCGCTGGTATTGTCCCGGTCGAAAAGCTCCTTTGTGTCCTGAATGGAGGTCTGTGGTCCTTTGTTGAATTTGAATACCAATGGCTACAATGCCATTATCCTGGTCACGGCACCAAAAACTATGATGGACGGTATTCGGAATTGTTTCCGATAATTCACAAGAAACACAATTTTACGAAAGGACATTTTATTTCAACGGACACTACATTTATTGGGGACAACTATTTTACGACTAACTAATTTAAAATCTGTGGTGGCGAACGAAAGCTCATCAGCTGTGTTATGCTGTTGTATTGGTGAATTTCTTGTTGATGTAACTAAGCGAGATCGACGTATAGCCTATTTCGAAATGCAATCACAGGATTGAACAGCAATTGATTTCGGGCGAAATTCAATCGTCACTCACCCGTTGCTTATTAAATACACTAACTACTAACTCAACTCAACATATGGAACTGTTACTAACATAAAATTCAACTCTTTCGAACTTGTTGGTGGTCCCGAAACAAACCGATGAAATTTGAGTGGTCTTGTAAAAGCAACTGAAGATGTTTGATACGTGATTAATTTTTGTTTTCGTGAGAAAAACACGAGATTTTTCATGATCACTCCATGCGCCGAATAGAAACTGAGGGCGCCATTTCACGGTGAAAACGAAATAAAGTCTATATAACCTTGCATAAAATTCATTTCGTGTTTATCGTGATGTGGCAATTTTTCATGACTGTTCCATGCAAATAGCAAACTGATGCTATTCGATTGCATCACGGGAACACCAAGTCGAATGCGTAAATGTGTGCGAATATTCCTTCGCTCGGACGCATTCACACGCAAACTATTTTTCACGATTGTTCCATGCGAAAGCAGAACAGAAACTAATGCGAGTAAAAGTACTCACGCCATGCATGTGTTCGCTATGGTTTCCCAAACACTAATGCAAGCGAGCAAAAGAAATCACAGCTTGCATGTATTCGCTATGACGGTTTCTCCAGATGCGTAGATTTTGCGTCCGTGTTCGGGAACACATTGCGATCACCAATCATCATCAATGAGCTAGATTGTTATGACTTAAATAGCTTGTTTTCAAAGCAAGCTATTGAAACGATTTTTTGGACCAATAAGTGACAATCATATAACTCGTTGGCATTTTATCTTTCGGATGAAGTGATTATTATACCACTCCATTCAGCCGGCAAAGAGGTATTAACGTTCAAAACCTTGCAGTCCTGCGTCACTCTCTCGCTTTCGAAACTTTAAACTTACACCCCGGTACAGAAATGAAAGACGTAGTCCTACGTCAAAAAAAGCAATTCGGATTCGGATTTTCCAATTAACGCGGTTTTTTACGCGGATTTTCCAATTAACGCTGTTTTTTTACGCGGGTACCGTGTAAAAAAAGACCAATGCAATATCACATCTCTCTCTCTCAGCTCACCTTTCTCTCTTATGCTCCCTCAGAGCATATTACGGTAATTAGTGCTTGTAACGGGGCTTAGCGCTTATGAAGGAAATTAGTCCGTACCTTATCATGATACTTACGTGGATGTTAAGTGTTGGGTAACGGAGAGCTCTCCGGGCGGTACAACGGGACGGGGTTCTTCGGGCAACGATTTCTGAATGTCTTTCCCTGTCTACTTAGCCAACAGTGGTATTGCACGTGCATCGGCAGTAGAGGGTACAATTCACAAGCAACTTCTAGCAACAGTAGATAACCTCATTCGTGAGGGAAACCGAACTATTGCTACAAGTAACCAACGAAATTGCAGGAAAAAACTATGGAGTTTACGTTGTGTATTGAAACAAATTTATAATGGGTATGACAAAAAAAAAGTAAAACAGAGGACGTGAAGAATATAATTCCAATTGGAATATTTGGAACAGATAGAAAGCTCTACTAACTTGCACTACAAAATATTTCAGTGGTACAAGGATAGTTCCATTTGATATCTATCATTAGGCGACATGGTATTTTTTACGCGGAATTTCCAATTAACGCGGTTTTTTACGCGGATTTTCGAATTTACGCGGATTTTCCAATTAACGCGTTTTTTACGAGGTACGTATCCCCCGCGTGAAAAAAACAGGAAGTGGGTTATATCTATGGTATAACCGCAAGGGTGACGTAGGACTATCGTTGATTTAGAGATCATTTGTATGAAGTTGAATCTGAATTCATTCTGAATGAATGAATATTTGGAGAACTTCGAAAACGAGAGCGTTACGTTGGAGGCACAAGGTTTTATGCATCCAATATTGGATACGGAAATATCCTACTGATGGGGAAGAATAATCTTCAGAAGCTATCCTGTTGATTGCGATTGATTAAAAAATCACAAAACCTAATGTATTTGGTCACAGTGTTACATGGATAGAAAACATTAAAATAAACTCTTTCATATGAATATATTTTGAAAATTCCCAAAGGAACTGGCAGATTATTTTCAGTAACGATTAGATATTTCCACATTTTCCTCGATACTGGAAGCCCACCAGTGGTTAATGCCAACTCGATAACCACCTGTTAATAGCACTTGATTGAAACATATGTGGTCACAGTGTAACATGGATAGAAAACATTCAATTAAACTCTTTCACATGAATATATTTTGAAAATTCCCAGAGGAACTGGCAGATTATTTTCAGTAACGATTAGTTATTTCCACATTTTCCTCGATACTGGAAGCCCACCAGTGGTTAATGCCAACTCGATAACCACCAGTTAATAGCCGCGCGTGTATGTGTGTGTAGCGATGTCTTCCCAGGGAACCGTTTGTGGCATCACTCTCCTCCTGATAGATTCCCTTCTGGCCTAGGGTGCACAAACAGGCTCTTGGTGACACCGTTCATCCGCGCTTTCATGATAAATAAAGAGCTTCACCGCAACAGCGACAACATGCTCCAATCGCTGTTCAATTAGAACTGAGTGGATTTCCGAGCGCCGCTCGCTTATATACCGATTGGTGATTTCAATAGCCTGTTTTGAAAGCAATTTTAAGACTATTGAAACAAGTTTTTGGATCAAAAAGTAACAAGTATATAACGCGTAGACATTTTATCTTTCGAATGAAGTGTTTATCATACCATTTCGTTCAGTTGTTTAGGAGCTATTAACGCTCAAAATCTCGGTCTCCGGCGTAACGCTTTCGTTTTCGAAACTTTGATTTTACACCCCGGTATAGAAATGAAAGACGTAGTCCTACGTCAAAAACCTTGTTGAATCATCAGTAGACTGCACAACCTTCGGCCCGTGTATCTGTAAAGAGTATGTGTATGTATTGCCGCGACTAAGTAAAAGTTTATATATCAGATAGGAGGGATATGAAACAGGGACACAACGAACGAAACATCATTAAACGTTGACATCGGCGTTTCTTAGGAACAGGAATAGATGGAGCAGAAGATCAGGATCACGGCTACCTAAGATATCCCGGACGGGGATATCCGATTGTCTGCCTTGTGCTCTCAATGCTCTGGAGAGCTGAGAGCGGGCAGCATGGAACCGGATACACGACCAGACAACATGCTCGATGTCGTGGTAGCCATCGCCACAATCACAAAGATTGTTTGCTGCGAGCCCAATGCGATAAAGATGCGCGTTTAGGTTGTAGTGATTGGACATAAGCCCAGATATCACGCGAATGAAATCACGACCTACATCCAATCCATTGAACCATGCACTCGTCGAGACCTTAGGGATAATCGTGTGTAACCAACGACCAAACTCATCTCCACTCCACATGCGCTGCCAACTTATGAGCGTGTGCTGACGAGGAATGTGGAAAAATTCATTACGAGGGTCACTATTTATATTTCGGGAATTGGCAACACTGATGTCATGTGAGTCCATCTGACGGTACCATCGTAAAGTTTGACATTTTTGACGATATACGTACTCAGAACATTTTGTCATACGGACGCTATTTGTTTATTTTATATTTAGTTGAAAGTTTGGTCTCGGCAAAAAAATGGAACTGAATCGTGAACATTTTCGTGCGATGATTTTTTACGACTTTCGACGTGGATTATCACAAAAAGAGTGCGTCAATCAACTTAATTTGACTTTTGGCGATGAAGCTCCATCAAAAACCACTGTGTATCGCTGGTACAGTGAATTCAATCGTGGTCGTAGTTCGCTGTCCGACGAGTTTCGTGAAGGTCGTCCAAAATCGACTGTAGTGCCAGAAAACATCGATGCTGTGCACGAAATGATTAAGCAAGATCGTTATGTAACCTATTGTGAGATTGAGGCATCCCTAAGCATTAGTTCCACCAGCATATATGGGATTTTACATGAACACTTAGTTGTGCGAAAATTATGTTCACGTTGGATCCCACATAATTTGACAATCGCTCAAAAAAAGGCTCGTGTCGATTGGAATAAATGCTTTGAAAATTGGTTTAAGCGCATGCAAAAGTGTATCGATCATCGTGGCGAGTACTTTGAAAAACAATAAAAATATATTCGCAGCTTAACTATTTGTTTTTGTTCCTATTCCCGAAATATAAATAGTGACCCTCGTATAAGCAATTTGCCTTTCAAAAAGTGTGCCTATATTTGTGTTTTCCGAAATATTATGCATAAAACATTGTTTTATGAAGAAAACTGAAATTTATCAAAAAGTAACATTGGACAACTTTGCGCAGAACAGCAGTAAACTACAAAAAAAACGATACAATCAATAATTACGAAAACAAAATTCAAATTTTTCGCAAGTGTAATATGTTTTCAAAAAAGCTCAGCTCATTTGATATGTCCATCATCTCAATCGGTCAAGTAGTTCAAAAGATATAAAATTTGATGATTTTTTGGTCCATCCTATTGAGAACATGAAAAATACGGGTTAAATATTTTGCGATAAGGAACAAAATTATCAGTTTCTCGTAAATCTTAGAACCATCATATGGTATGGTATTCCAAAGCGATATGATCAGTGTTGCCACATTTTGATCTGTACCAAAGGGGATGGAAATCTTTCTCATCTGTACTTTTTTTCCAAAAATCTGTGCCATAGAAAATATTCGCTGTAGAGAAAAATCTATTAGTATAAAAAAATATTCATTTATTTACTACAAATACTACATTTACATTTTCAAGTTATTCGTGTGTTTGATGATGCTTATACGTAGTTTTTCTGAATCTAGATAGCATACCATCATTTATTGAAATTTTCGAGATGTTTAATCAAATCTTCTGATCTCAAAATAGCGTTCATCGTTTCTAAGTCGATTTCGAAACTTATTTTTTTTCTGATTATAAAAAAGTTAGCAGAAACAATTTAGCAAAATACTAATATAATGAAAGTTACTAAAATACAACAATTTCATTATATTTTCATTAAAAAAAATCCACTACAATTCAATCAAATTGAAGCTCAGTTTCAAATTTTTCATCATTGAAAGAAAAATTTTTTAGAGCAAAATTTGAAGCAATAGGTATAATTCGACCATATGTCAAATCAAAGTTTTGTTCATCATTTCAAATTTTAACATTTTTTGTCTTTATTGGAGAGACTTTCAGCCGTTGGTTGGTTCGTCTCTGTTCGATTTTGACGTGGGACTACGTCTAACCGGAATATATGGGGGGTAAAATGAAAACCTAAACACAGAACATGCAGAAAAAAAATGCAAGATTTCGAATGCTTATAACTCGAACATTTCTTACTGGATCGGAAAGATGTTTGCATCAATTGATAGGGAATATTTCTACGCATCTATCGCAATTAATAAAATGTTATTTTTCATTAAATATACAATTGAATAACTGTAAAATGTTAAGCGTAATCTAAACGCCCTAACTGTTTCGTTTTGATTGGCCCGATTTACAGTTTCCCCAACACATCCATCAAAATCAAGCAGCCTTGGGGAAATCGGCATTGCAAATACATGAAAGTGTGGGATCTTATGTTCTCACCGAAATGTGTTCCCCAACACAGACTTCGAAACCAAGCAGCGTTGGAGAAATCGGCATTGCAAACACATGAAGGTTTGTTTCGACTGAAATGGGTTTCGTTAACACAGTCTTTAAATCCAAGGAGCGTGGGAAATTGGCATTGCAAATACATGTAAGTCGGGGGCATTTTTGTTCCGACTGAAATGTGTGCCTAACACAGGCTTCAAAACCAAGATGTCTGGGAAAAATCGGCTTTGTAAATAAATGCAAACTGCGAGTAATTTTGTACCCGCTTGCAGACTAGAATATGTTTCCTTAAAACGGTCTCCTAAACGTAAGAACCTGGGAAAATCGTGCAGACACTAGAGGCGAATGAACTTTCAAGTTTGAAGCCTCTATAGTACAAAAAGTAGAAGTTGAAGTTGTTGATTCATGCAAGTCGAGGATACTTCTGCACCCGCATGTTTTTTTACACTCCGAAAATTGTTTTCCCAACACGGATTACAAAAGCGGGTACGACCACAACGCTTTGGATCGGTTATTCAAGATTGCATTGAAGGATATGACTTCATATCTTCTGCTCACTGAATTTCTACGCATACCATTTGATGATTAGGCAGAATGTTGATAACCATTTGCTGCGATAACGCCTATTGATTAAACAATATGTGTTCGACGTACATGTCAAAATCGAAACTGAGTGCCTGAAGTTCATCAAATGAAGCAAATTCGCGGTTCGAGAAGTACGTGCACTTGAGAGATGCAAACTTCAGAGGAAAATGTAAAATAAAATAATCGTTTGATAATTCTTCCGACTTCACATGGCATAATACAATCTTTTTACTATCAATACAAACAAATGATTGCTAAGCTAAGGTAGTCCCACGTCAACCTTGCGGTTATATCATAGATATAACCCACCCATTTTTTGTTAGCTAATTTTATCACAATTGAACAATTTTATTTCATTTCAATATCTTCAATCATCTTAACAACTTAATTAATAATTTTCAAGAAAATGTGGCATCACTACTCTCCACGTACGGCAAAAGAACTTTTCACTTTCTCGCTCGTCACTCTGCTATAATAATGATGTCAACCCATCCTGCAGACGATTTTAGTTCAAAGTTCCACCCATAGCTCTCCACATTCACATTGGGCACCTTCTCAAGACGATGACGATGATTTCGATTGGTAAAGTTGTCGTCCAGATCGTCTATCTATTACACCGAAAAAAACCCGAAGCCACGGACTGAAATCGACCATCCCTAGCGCCCGGAATAGCTCTAGATGACTTTGGCACTCAACGTTCATCTTCGGTCGCTGATCACGGGAGCCGTGAAGAAGCACGCCCAAGAAGAACATGGTCCATTCGTCTTGTTAGCGTTGATGTGGGACCACCGCAAACAAATTTCAAGAGTGCCAAAATGCTGTCGAAAAAATTGGTTAGACAAAGATTCTTCACGCGGTGCAAACCCACAAAAAAAATGAGATGTATAACACATCTTGATATTCCCCTCCGGTCGCTCCGTTCCGCCACCCCTCTGGCCACACTCCACTTTTGGGGGCGATATTTTCGTGATTTGGATCGCTTCTTTTTTCTCACCTTCCGCTGCTCTTGAGATGACGAAAAAGAGGAAAGAAGAAAAAAAACAACCGAAAAATACGACCAGAACAGAACAAGGTCCACTTTTTCGCCTCCCCATAAGAATGGTTGTGTTCGTTTCTGGTGCGACCAGCCAGCTTCTCCGTTTTCTTCTTCTTGAGGTCGCCAGGAATGCCGCGCGATGGCTCTAATGCTTGTTCTACAAGACGATCAACTAATTCATGCGCTCTTTCCGAGGAATTGCTTCTGGGAGCCTTCAGCTCCATCTTGCCACCGGACTCCGCGCTCCGGTCGTTGGTGTTTTTTTTTCTCTTCCTTCTGTTTCATGTTGTTTTTGGACACGCTTTGTTCCAACGTTTTCGGGCCATTGGTTGGCGAGGTTTTGGAGTGATTCGTCGATAGATAGGGAAGGGCTGCGAGCCGTTGCGCTTTGCACTGCCGAGATAGCTGGGATTAGTTGGTGTAGAGTAAGGCGAGTAACGCGATAAGCCTATCTACCCGTTTTCCCACAGTCGGTGTGAACTTTTACGTTCTTTCGTTATGCTAATCGGTGCTCAGCTGGATCGGTCAAGACGGGTTTGGATTGTTTTCAACTACTCGCAGCCAATAAGAATTTAGCATTTATTGACATTGCAATTGGTCCAGTTACGAGATATGCACAGAACTTTATGGATTACTCAAGAACAGGGTTTCTCAAAGTGGTCGATCTCGTTTTTCCAGGGGTCGACACATCCGAAAATTGTTTTTGGGGGTCGACGAGGTCCAAAAATCGACCCCTATTAATTAACACATGTTCTCATTTGACTTTTCAGATACTGTCTAAGTTGTATTACGTGAATCAACTTATTATAAGAATGACTAATATATTATAAGAATGACTTATTATAAGAATGACTAATATATATAATTGTCAATATTAATATAATGACAACTTATTATAAGAATGACTAATATCGGATTGTCCGATTTGGGACAAATATACACCGTTTGTTTTATATTTTGTTGCCATTTTAATAGAACGAACGAAGAACCAAGACTGCTATGAGAGAGACATTCATATAAGTATTGGTTCTTATTGACGAAACATTCTAGCAATCGATTTTTACAGTCTTCCTTTATCTCAATTTCTTATCACTCAGGAAGTTTTGCAATGCGAGAAAAATGTGGTAATTACTTATTGCCAGGTTTGGACTGGATGTATTGTTACTACCCAACCAACCTCCCGTAGTTTCTGGTGAGTCACTATAGACATATGTGGCCTTGCGTTGTCCTGATGTAACACAACACCTCTTCCGTTGGCCAATTTTGGCAGTATCTGACTAATCGCTAGCTTCAAACAGTCCAGTTGTTGATAGCGGAGATCTAAAAGTAGTGTTGGCCATACGGAAGTAACTCATAAAAAATTACTCTTCAAATCCCACCAAATACACAGTAAAACCTTCCTGACCGTTAGTCCTGGTTTGGTCACCGTTCGAGCTGCTTCACCATGCTCTGACCACGATTGTTTTCGCACAATACTGTCGTATGTGACTCATTTTTCATCACCACTATCCGTTTCAGAAATGGGTCGATTTCATTCCGTTCGGCCAAGGCTTCGCAGATTTAAATTCGATTCATCGTATTTTTTAGCGTTAATTTGTGTGGCACCCAAACACCGAGCATCTTTGTGAAACCAGCTCAGCGCAGATGGTTTAAAACTGTTTTATGGTCGATATTTAGCTCCTGGGCGATGCTACGACTATTATCATACCGATCAACTTAGTTTTTTTTCGTGATTTTATCGATATTTCGACAACATGCCTGTTTGTGCGAGGTACATCTTTAACATCCAAAATCCTGAACGTTATCGACAAAATCAAAATAGCAAGTAATTAACTGTTACAGTATCGACACCGTAAACACCATTAACAATATCAGCGGTTCAAGTCCATTTTTCATATTAGGCTCATATACTCGATTTAATAGAAGTCAGTCCTGATCAAATTCAAGTCCAAACATGCTCCTGATATTTTACTGTATTACAAGCTTGCACTTAGGCCCCAAGTTTTGAAAAAAACATCACTCGTAGACATTTTATCTCTCGAATAAAGCGATTATCATACCACTTCGTTCAACCGACAAAGCTCTAAACCTTGCACCTCCGACACAACCTCTTGTTTTTGAAGCTTTTAACTTACACACCGGCACAGAAATGAAAGACGTACTCCTAAGTCAAAATCCATTCGAAAGCAAGCTTAGTACTGTACAGTTTTCTTTGTGCATATTGTGAGAACACTTTGTGAAGCTTCATTTGAGCTTGAATGATAATACACTCAACTTTTAATTCAGTTAAAGAGATTACAAAGTGATTACATAGCTAAATAAAGTGAACTAAAGCAAAGTGATTGAAAAAGAATTTTCAAAATGGTTAGTCACTTACACGCGTAGTGTAACCAGACTTTTCTGCTGTCTATGAAAAAGTAACATAGTAGATACCAAAACATGTTTTTTTTTTAATAACTCCAGGAAACTTGTTACCGAAAAGTTATGAATGTTCGATTTTCTTTGTTTTCCTTTTTCGCGATGTATTACACAAGGATTTTCCTAAGAGGATTGAGGATATCCTAAATTTACAAATCCCTCAATGAATAATAAATCCCTGCAATATTACCATGGTTGTCAATGTCGACGATGTAAGACGAGTTCATTACCTTCTGCCCAGATGAAGAGCTTAAGCAGAAGCTCAACCAATGCTATCAGAAGTTCTGGTTGCAACGAAACATTGAGATACAGTATTGTGGAACATTGTTGAAAAATATATTATCGAATTTTTCTTTTTCCTACCTTCTTAAAAAAGGCTTCAGTGTTGTTACAAACATTTTGACAAAAAAAAACCTCAACGAACGAGGGGTTCAACTCACCAATATTGAACCGGATTTAGATAAATTGGTAGAAAATCACCAGGTTCATCCATCAATCACACTGATTTTTTAAGTGTTTTTATATTTACTTCGTGATTTTTTAAACTATTACATACTTAAGTATTTGCAAGCAATGTGTGTTTGTGAGTAATTTGCATTAATAATTATTAATTGCACTTGATATTCACCGAATTTTATGTCTATTTATTTTGTTGAATTTCGTTGAGAAAATTATGTCAAACCACTTAATACTCCATTTTTTCAGGGCTGCTAACAAATTATGAAATTCATTTGCGAGTCATTTTTATGTAGAAAACAGAAATTTTAGAGCGCCGGCAGCAAATTCTGTTTAAATTCGTTGAAAATGCAACAAGTTGATAAGTTTTCCACTGTAATCGTTCTACTTAGGATGCACTGTGTAAGCTGATGCAGTTTTTTCATTAAAATAAATGGTGTATTTGATGAAAAATTAAAATCATAAAAATGATGAGAAAGTCTATAAAAAACTAGAAGTGGGTTATATCTTTGATATAACCGCAAAGTGGACGTAGGACTAACGTTGACTTAGCAAAAAATAAGTAACAAGCATATAAATCTCAGACATACCACTTCGTTTAGTCGGAAAAGAATTATTAACGCTCAAAGGGGGCATCGATTCCTCCTCGGAAATACCCAGCGCAAATAGTACCCACTCCCCAAGCCCCGACAACTGGAATAATCGTATCGTTGATCCGGAGCAGGATTATTAACACTTGAGAAGGAATGGAGTCCTCCTAGAAATTACACAGTAAAAATAAGGTCTCCTTCCCAACATTTCCAACTTCCCAATAACGACGATCGATTGCAGCATTCGTAAACAATTATTGATATGTAATATAATATCCACTACATCAAATCATATCGTGTTCTTCACAATCAAATCCATAGTCAATGACACCCATCGATCCCTCGGTTTTCGTTAAATGCTCCGTTAGGTCCGACTGCAAAGGAGAAATGGAATTGAACAGCGACAAACTGGAGAAAGAGATGTTGAAAGTTGAAAGGAGATTGGCAGAAGACTTCTGCATTTGATCATTCGAATAATGTGATTATCATACAACTTCGTTTTGCCAGGAAGAGATTATTAATGCTCAAAGGAAGAATCGAGTCCTCCGAGGAAATATCCAGCGCAAATTAGAATCGACTATCGATTGCGGCATTCGTACACAAATAATTTTATATCACAAACTATCACAAATTTCGTATTCTTCAATATCAAATCAATAGTCAATGGCACCCATCTGTATCGAATTATCATCGACACCACGATTTTCTCTAAATACTCCTTTCAGTTCGGCCTGCAAAAACATTCCTAAACTCTAATGGGTTATATAAGGTAATAGCACGCTTTCCTCGTATACGGACGGACCAGCTGGATGTGATGCGTTTTGCGTGGATAGCGCACAAATTGGTATCTTAGAATAGGCCTCCTGCAGTGCCATAACCGCGGAACTTTGGAAGCGCAAGTCGGTTTTGAAGTCCACGAACCAAACGCTGCAAAGGTAGCTTGCGGATCAGCAATTCGGTCGACTTCTAATAGCGGCGAATTTCACGTAAAGAGATGGTTCCCAGTCGGTAGCGATGTGGCTTCTTCACACTTCCTGCGGCTGATGCGCTTTTCCGAGCTGCTTTCGTGGTGCCTTACCACCGGTAGGTTTACGAGCTGTCTGCTTGGTCCCGATGAAACGAGTCCTCACGGTGCGAGAGTAGAGGTAGAAATGAACGAAAGCAAAGGAAGCGTCATATTATAAACCATCACAGTATGAAATGTAAAGCCCACCCCTTTGATTATGTTCGTAGCTTAGCTTGTTAATCCGGACACTGCATTACATTCAATATCGTATCACAGCCATAACATTTTGTGCATGTTGAATTGATGCAATTGATGGTTACTAATCAATCGCATCATTACTAATCATATCATGCTCAAGGACATTCAGCTGGCCCATCGTATCCGAGGAGAGCGTGCTTAAACAGCCGCGCTTCCGCTTTCGTCATTATTATCTTAGCACCTTGGCATACAATCAACGACCCTTTTCAGGGACATCAAATTCATGGATTAGAGTTCGGAAAAGTTTTTGCAGACCTAACTGAAAGAAGGTTTTAGCGAAAATTGTGGTGTCGATGATAATTCGATACCGATGGGCGCTATTGACTATGGATTTGATAATGACGAATACGAAATATATGGAAGTGGATATTTCACCATATCTAAGAAATCACTTTGATGAAAGCTGCATTATAAAATTATTTGTGTACGGATGTCGCAATCGATAGTCGACTCTAATTTGCGGCTGGGTATTTCCTCGGAGAACTCGATTCCTCCTTTGAGCATTAATAATCTCTTTCTGGCAAAACGAAGTGGTATGATAATCACCATATTCGAAAGATAAAATGAAGATGTTTTCTGCCAATTTCCTTCAACCACCAAACATCTCTTTGTCCCGTTTGTCGTTTTTGCGTTCACTAATCCTTTCTCACAACACCCATTTCTCGTTTGAGAAATTGTTGAGTAAACATCGTTCGCCAGTGCGCGTCGAGCCGGAATTCCTTAAGATTCATTACACCTCTAATAAATTGCTGAAAGAAGTGGTCTTACGTTGATCGCACTTGATTGAAAAATCCAAAACGAAATGTATTTGGTCGCAGCATTATATGAGTAGAAAGCAAATAATCGCTCGAAAATTACATGATTTTCGCGATGTTAGGCATTTTCCGTTTTTCATGTTATGCATCCAATATTGGATACGAAAAATTTCTACTGATGGGGAAAAATAATATTCAGAAGCTTTCCTGTTAATTGCGATTGATTGAAAAATCACAGAACCAAATGTATTTGGTTGCAGTGTTATATGGATAGAAAACATTAAAATAAACTCTTTCGCATGAATGTATTTTTCAATTCCCAGGGGAACTGGTAGATTATTTTTCAGCAACGATGATAACAACGAGAGTTCCGCGCGTGTATGTGTGTGTGTGGCGGCTACTCCGATGTTTCAAGCGGAACCGTGGCCTCACTCTCCTCCTGATGGATTCCCTTCAGACCTAAGGTGTACAAAGAGGCTCTTGGTGACACCGTTCATCAGCGCTTTCATGATAAACGAAGTTAGCTTCATCACAACAGCGACAACATGCTCCAATCGCTGTTTAATTATAACTGAGAGGATTTCCGTGCGGCGCTCGCTTATATACCGATTGGTGATTTCAATAGCCTGTTTTGAAAGCAATTTTAAGGCTATTGAAACAAGTTTTTGGATGAAAAAGTAACAAGTAACGCGTAGACCTTTTATGTTTCGAATGAAATGTTTATCATACCATTTCCTTCAGTTGTTTAGGAGCTATTGACGCTCAAAATCTCGGTCTCCGGCGTAACGCTTTCGTTTTCGAAACTTTGGTTTTACACCCCGGTATAGAAATGAAAGACGTAGTCCTACGTCAAAATGTTTTGTTTCTGCACAAGAAATTTTGTTTTAATTTTTGCGTAACCAAATGCGCAATAACTGTGAGCTGTGAGCTGTGAGCTGTCAGCAATGTGGCAATCAGTGTTCTTGGGGTTAACTATACTTCCACCATTTTTCCAACTTTTTCAATAGTTTATTTTGTATCAAAGATTTACGTTTGAGTCGTTTCCTTGCCTAGTTTCCACGGCCTTCTAAAGGTTTATTTTCCAATTGTTACGTATTTCGTATGATTGAAGAAGTTTGGCTACAGGGGTCTAAGGTATCACTTCATTCTGGGAAAGGGGTCTTTTATCCGAAATAGTTTGAGAATCCCTGCTCTAGAAGGATGAAAAGTTTTTCGATGATCTGTCTATTTATTTATCATCGAAAAAATCCATTCATTTCAAGATAGTGTGGTCAGACACCCACCCTCTCTCTAAGGAGGGGCTGCCATACAAATGAAATACAAATTTCTAGATAACTCGAGAATTAATCAAGTAAATGAAACCAAATTTGGCATGTGGAAATTTTAGGGTGCACTAAATGTTTTCACGGTGGTTAGACACTCCACCCCCTCTCCAAGGGGGAGCTGCCATACAAATGAAAGACAAATTTCTGCATAGCTCGAAAAATAATCAAGCCAATGGAGCCAAATTTGGCATGCGAAGGTTTTAGGGGGCACGAAACGATTCTATGGTAAATAGACACTCCCCTCTATCTGAGAGAGGGGGGGGGGTGCATAATTCAAGAAGTAATCAGACAAACGGAACCAAATTTGACATGTGGAGGTTTTAGGGGACAAGATACATTTCTAAGGTGGTTCAACACTCCTGCCACCTTTCCAAGTAGAGCTTCCATAGTAATGAAACACAAATTTCTGCATTACTCGAGAACTTATCAAGCAAATGGAACCAAATTTGGCATATGGAGGTTTCAGGGTGCTCCCGTGGCCGGGTGGTTAGCGTCAAACCTAACATGCCGGTGGTTCGGGTTCGATTCCCGTTCTGGTCGGGGAAATTTTTCTTCAAAGAAATTTCCTCTGACTTGCACTGTGGTCACGCGTATTCTAGAGCTTGCCACTCAGAATGCATTCATGGCGTGTAATTTGGCATAGAAATCTCAACTAAGTACTAATGAAAATGACGCAAGTAATACTACGTTGAGACGGCGGAGTTCCTCTAGGAACGTTAGTGCCATATAAGAAAAAGAAGAAGAAGGTTTCAGGGAGCAATAAATGTTTCAAAGGTAGGTCGACACTCCTCCCTCCTCTCTAAAGGGGGGCTGCCATACAAATGAAACACAAATTTCTGCATAACTCGAGAACAAATCAAGCAAATGGAGCTAAATTTGGGATTTGAAGGTATTTGGGTACGAGAAATGTTTCTATGATGGTATGACACCCCTTTCTACTCTGGAAAAGGGGGGGGGGGTTCCATAAAAATAATGCAAATATTTCAACCAAACATATTCCAACCAAACATGACGATTGAAAATTTCGGAAGCTCTGAAGGAAAATGGGAAAATTCGAAAAATTTAATTCGCATGTGTTCTACAATTATATATTGACAAGTGTTGTTAGTTCATTTGATGTTTGCGGTAACGAAATTGATCTTCGTTCGAAAGTGGAAATGAATTTTAATGTGATAAAACGCAATCCTATATCGTTTTATATATAAGTCAAGATCCCTACATTAACCCATCGCCAGTTATACAGCTATAGAAAAAGGAGGGTAGCCATAGAGCAAGGACAATGAGTAAATAAAGGAATATCAGCTTCCTAATAGAGATATAGGAAATCCGCCTGTGGCGATACGGGTAATTAAATAAAGAAACACTATTTAATTACCCGTCGGATACAAAAAGGCGAAATATTTTTAAAGGGTAGATAAGAAGATCAATCACTGAACAGCTCCGCTGTTGGACCCATAAACGCGCGTTTAGTAAGAAAACGTGAAAGTTATAACGAAAAATAATTTTTGGGCGGGACGAAGTTTGCCGGGTCCGCTAATATCTAAATATAATTGAAGAACAACTACAAGATGACTTAAATCCGAACTTTAGAATTTTCATCGAATCATCGATTTTTGTTCCTTTTGATATGTTTTGGTTACAAAATTCGCAATACATAAACTCCCCGTTAATTCACACACGGTTCAGCATCCTAATCGATGCAAAACCCATGACCACATGGAAACCACCATGGTGGATGGAGTTTGGCACTGTCCTGGCCCTCGAGAAAGACCAAATGCCGTGAAGAAAAGTACATCACATTAAGCAATTTAAGAACCCAAGAAAAACCCAAACCATGACGGAGCCGGCAAATATTCTTGGATCCCCTTTTTTCCTCTCTTCCCTCTTAGAGATTAATTCAAACAAAGTGTATACCACAGCGACGGGACGGGAATCGAAGGTCTTCGCACGGCCAAGATGACCAGGCGCAAATCGACGCTCAATACAGATCCGATATCGAATGGTTGAGTGTGGTTGAGGTTGAGAGAAGCAAGAGGGACAAAGTGAGTGCCATAAATCTTCACATCAATGAGCCCAACTTCTTGGGACAGCTTGGGAAGAAGAAAGATGTGCCTTTTCGACTCCGGTCCAATTCATCATCGCTAATTTTGAGGCGGCTGATCGTCATCGTCATCAATACCATCATCGACATCGATGGCTGTGAAGCTATATGTGTTTTGTGCTGCTGCTGCTGCTGCTGCTGCTGCTTCACATTGGATTAGGTTAGTCATAAAAATAATTCCCTCAACAGCAGCAACAGAAAAACTGTTTTCAAAGAATCGGAAAGCACGATAGAAAAAAAAAATCAAATTCGAATAGAAGTGCTATCGAACGTGTTATGTTATAAAAATAATGACAATACCTTTTTTTCCTCTGGGGCATGTGAGGAAAAATAGAGCCAACTGAATTTCGGGGATTTTCGGATCAACCCATTGTTAAGAATGATCGAATTCAACTTGCTATTCCGTCGCATTCCTCGGATCCTCTGAAATGACTCGCAATGGTGATCCAAAAGTGCTTTGCACCCGTTGTTATAAATAATAAATGAGATTCTAGTTTGACTTATTCTATCTGCCTCGTCTCGTCGTTTGCCAAACCTTCGCGACCCAACGATAGGAAAACTGTTATTAAAAGCGTTAAATCAATTCGTCAAAAGTTCACCTTTCACCTCGCTTCAATTTTTATACGCGTCGTCGTGCTTCTTGGCTCGGCGGCTTACATACCTTGTTGAGCATCGTCTCTTGGCCCCGCGCGTAGCATACATTTGAAGAGTTACTCATTCCTCGCCCTCCCACCAACTCCGCTCGACTCGACTCCGACTATTTGTAACCTCCCGTCTTTGTTGGTTAGCTATAAATTTACGACAGCAGAAACACTAAAATTAAGTACATTTTTATTATTCTTACTTTGTTACTTTCTAGAGCTATTTTTCTTTTCGAGCTTCGTCTTCTTCTTCCCGCTTGACTCGTTCCGTCTTATTTTTCTCTCCGGTGTTGGGCTTCGCAATCGCGTTTATTGCATCGTTCTTCATCGGACTATTCTTGAATGGGACAGTCGAAGCCGCGCGAACCGTTACGTGGTGAGGGTTTGGTATCGGTGGACCGGGATTCTGTGAAGCTAGAGTTGATATTTGATTCAAGTAATTCATGAAATCTCATGATATTTAGGCAATCTTCGAAGGACAAATAATCAATTTGCTCATTAGAAGAAAAATATCGAGAATTTGAAAATAAAATAAACGAACACTTCTCAGAGCGACTCGAATCCGCTATCTGTTATTAGCAGACTATTGAACTATTTTAGTCATTTAACAAATTTAATTCGGGAAACCGTGAGAAAATGTAAGCTTGAATAAAGCAAATATGGTGCTGGATATTTGCGAAGAATGAACAAAGCGTCTGGCTGGGTATAGAAATAGAAAGTGTCCCCAAACCAAATCCCCAGTTCTATGAAAATATTGAATAGGGTACCATATAAAAATTTTGACAATTTTTTGAGCCAATATGGGTTCACCATAGGATTTATGGTGAAAAACGTACTTTTCATTTTTCGTACGCCGTTCTCAATAGTTTCGAGAAAAAAATATGTAAAAAAATACTTAAAGTGCATCTTACTATGATGTATCGAAACATATTATTAAAAAAAATTTGATCAAAAATTTAAATACGGGTCGGACTTAATTCTATACAGACTCGATTATATACTGACTCGATTATATATGATTCGATTACGTACAATTTTAGACTCGCTATACAGTCCGATTTTTTAATTCAAATATGACTTAACAGTTCGGCTGAAAAGTTTATAAGGTAACACAGTAAAACAATTTTTTTTTTGCAAAATTCAATTTTATTATTCAACATAATTGCCTTCGAGGGCGATACATCGATTATAGCGATCTTGCAATTTGATACCATTTTTATAGTACTCTTTCGGTTTTTCCTCAAAGTAGGCCTCAATTTCGGTAATCACTGCATCATCGGTCTTAAATTTCTTGCCAGCGAGCACTCTCTTCAGATCTGCGAACAGAAAAAAGTCGCTGGGGCCAGATCTAGAGAATACGGTGGATGTGGAAGCAATTCAAACTCAATTTATGCAATTTTGCCATTATTTTGATTGATTTGTGATCTTTCCATTTTTTTCACAATAACAAAAGTTGCTTCACCCTCAACCGATTGCTGTCAAATTTTGACACGTATCCATTGAAAGATGGTGCTTTGTGATAGTGAAGTAGATTTTGGCAAGATGCGCCATCTAGACGTCAATCTTATGAACTTTTCAGCCCAACTGATTTTTCAAGCGAAAATGAAATATTTCAACGCTAAAGCCTCAATGAAATATTTCAACGCTAAATATTGATTAGCTATTATGAGCAGGGTTACCATATCTACGGAATAATCTGTATATATGTATAAATACAGATGTTTCAGACTCTCTGAAACCAAAAATCTGTAGATTACACATTTTTTTTGGTTTTCATACAGATTAACACATTTTCCAAAAGATCGATATAATTACGGTTTATTCTCAATAATATCTCAATAATATTTTTCCCAACTCACCATTTTCATTCATATAGCATTCGAATCAGTCTGAATGAGAGTCATTTTGGCATTCATATGTAGTGATTAGTACTGCTTTCTCATGTTCCATCTAAGACGAAAAGATACTAAAGTCTGCGTCATCTGTTTATCTTTATCCTACTAAAGCACAGTGAATACAAATTTTTACGTGGATACCATCAACATCGTCAAATTCATAATTAGCCAAAATTATGATTCAAGATTGAACTTATAAATTGACTCTTTGCGGTCGTATTAAATTTCGACATGTGTGTCATAATGGTCCTAATATTTTTTTACATGATAAAGCAGTGATATAAAACTTGAGATTATGAAAGATGAACAAGATTCTGAGTATACTGAAAGCAGACAAACTACCGCAAAGGGTTTATTGAGATTTTCTGAGAAAAAAACACAGATATTTTTTATGGCAACCCTAATTATGAGTACAGTGGAGTAAAAATCGTGATATTGGTACATTCTAGTTGAAGATTAACCATGAATTGTTTAGAATTATATTTAAAAAAAAACATAGGAGTTGAACGAAGAGCGATTGTAGAGCTTTAATTTGGTTTTTAGAGACATTCAAGTTTTTTATGTACATGTTTTTTTTGGATAAAACTAAGAATAACACCTCAAAAACCACTAAGTTTCAATTTTCTCACTTCTAGAATGTTACTTAAATACACAAATTTGGAAATTTTACAACTGTAATCTGTATTAAATTTTCTCAACTGGAAGCCACAGAATTGTCCGACGTAGCGTAACTTTTGAATAAGAGCCAGTTTAAGGCAAACCGAGCCCGAAACAGAGAAAAAGTTCTACAGTTCTGTCATTGTTAAAATTCGAACATATGCGTAGAAGGATTTTTTTTCATCAAATGTAATCCTCTATCACCTTTATGATTTTAAAGGGATGAATCAAAAATTAAATTCTTCTTTTATGTTCAAAAAATATGTGTGAAAAAAAACAAATAAAATATGTTTATTGACTCTATTATCTACAGAATTCGATATTCAGTGAAAATAAATTCGAGACTGTATATAATCATGTCCGCCCTGTACTAAAAAAAATCTAAAAATATTCATTTTTTTGGGATTCAGAGATTTAGCACTACTCTCATTCGTATTTAAATGTGTTCTTACGCCATTTCAAGGTATATGTGATTTTTTTTCAGAATTTTAGCAGTGTTGCGCGTACAAAAAAAATATTTCCAAATTTTGATTTTTTTTTTAAACCTTCTTCTTCTTCTTCAATGGCACTAACGTTCCTAGAGGAACTTCGCCGTCTCAACGTAGTATTACTTGCGTCATTTTTATTAGTACTTAGTTGAGATTTCTATGCCAAATAACACGCCTTGAATGCATTCTGAGTGGCAAGCTCTAGAATACGCGTGATCACAGTGCAAGTCGGAGGAAATTTCTTTGACGAAAAATTCCCCCGACCAGAACGGGAATCGAACCCGAACACCCGGCATGTTAGTTATGACGCTAACCACTCGGCCAAGGGAGCATTTTAAAACCTAGCAGAAGCAAAAACTGATACCTATGCATAATTGTGAAATTAAATTTTTATTTCAAATTTTAATTATGTACCTTTGACACTTACTGTGTACACCTAGCTGGTCTTCTGTTAAAATTGTAAATGAAAGCAAAAAGTAATCTACAAAGAGCAGCTCGATGTAAATTTTCTGCAGAAAATAATGTTCTCATTGTTATCGTGTACTTTTTTGGTGTTTTACCATCACTTTTCTTCCAGTTTATCGAATCAACGGTGATTTCTTTTCATTTTTACTTCTGAAATATTGATGAAAAACAAAATACTGATCAAGTCAGGTAAAACGGACGCTCCACCAAAGGGAAAGACAAGCAAACCAAGCATTGTAAATCAAGGGGTTTCACCGTCTGAAAGAACCAATTAATTGTGCCCGTACGTATAAAAGCCGTTTGGCCCGATTTCAGTGTTTGGTGTTACTCTAGAGCACTGCATGTTGCATGTTAAGGGCAAATTTCACAACGTAGCCAACAAGTGCTAGTTTGCATGGGAACCAATATTACTTGAAATTATGACGACGATGTACGTTGCTTCGATATCTTCAGACGCGAACAACGGTTTCGTGTGCTGTTGTTGTTTTCATATGCCACTACGAAGCCACCTGTATAAATTAGTAATTTAGTAAATTAGTCGCCCGTGAACCGTTTGCTCGCAATGCAGTATACACAGTGCTGCAATCCATCACCGTCAATGTCACAAAAATACCATAGCCACTCAATTCCTCTCACGGCACGTGTGATCCGAATACTCAGCTTTGATACACACTAATTTGTTCCTGATATCTGAATTAATGATGGTCTGTTCCAATACCTCTGACTGCCGATCGCTCTGTTTACAACTTTTCATAACGAGAATGACAGTTCCAATCTTTTTTGACAATCGCGATGTTTACTTAGGGTGTTCATACACTGTTTGACCGATGCCAAATATTTGACTATTTTTGACAGATGAAATTTGATCAACGTGTACTGGTCAAATATATTCGACACAAAATACGACGAGCAAATATTTAGTATTTGTTTGCTTAAACTTTTTTAGACCAATTTGTCAAACCGTGTACTGACGTACGTTAAATATTCCAGTCAAATTTTTTGTATTTTTATGTTTGGCAGTGTTTGCCACTTTTGATAATTGAAGAATGGCAAACAAAGTGGCAAATGGCAAATAAAACTGCCAAAAGCGATGCCAGATATTTTTTATTGTAATTTTTATTCATTCATTTTCAAATTAATTAAAATTCGTGTAATATGTATTTGCTATTTATATTGTTCAAGTCCCAACGAAATTAATTAATGCATTTTAGGCCTGATATATATAAAAAAAAGAGCAACACAGATCAATCTGTGCACCTGGCATTCATGCCCAAAAGTAAACATTAGTTCTACATTTCGCATTATGGCAGGAAGGTAAGTATGATTTTCTTTATAAGATTATATTCTAATTTGCGATTTATTTCTAGGTTTCATCACTGATATAATTTTTATGACCTACAATTGCTAGACCCAAAAGTGCACGGAAAATATGCGAGGAATATGAATCAACACGGTTCAAATCGTCCGACATTGTCCTCCGTATTGATGATATCAACTCGGTGATGCAAAACTCACTGCCGATTTCGAATTTGAAATTGGCCAACTGATTTGGTTGGAAAACCTGTTAATCAGGTTTGGAAATGTTTTTGTATAATATTAAGGTGCCATCCTCACAAGGAGGAAGAACGTTTTCAGGAATGTATATATTTGATCTTCATATTATTCAATGGATTTCTGTTTTTAGATAAAAGAAACCAACTGTGAAGTTTTAACCGATCTACGGGATAGTATAATTTAATGCATTGCGGTGGTTTCCCGGAGAGCTCGTTTACGCGCCGTGTCGTTTACGTTCGCGGAGTTTCTGGCAATAGTTTTTGCCGGTAAGGTTCCCAGTACCGACAATCGATCGTATATGTCACGAGGTGCACATTGATCTCGAGTTTGGTAATAGAAGTTGACGATATTTACGAACTAATCAAAATGCTGAAGCTGTTCTGTTGGCGGTCGCACAGGATACCGCCGCCTCGCACAACGCCCGTGCCAAGTTCTGCATGGCTTCGAGTTTGCTCAATTTCCTTGGTTTGGATGATATTGGAGAGTTGCTGCCACTGATGAAAAGCTTCGAGGGAATCTTCGGCAGCTATTTCAAAAGAAACATTCAAGCGGTGCCAATGCCGATGCTGTTGCCCTTCACAGCAGCCCAGCCCGGAACGTACATCTGTCGGAGAACGGTTTTCTGTGGGATGTGTTGCAGCTGGTACCCGATTGGGCGACGTCCAGGGCAACGCCAAGATGACCGAGGCGGAAAAGAAGTTCATCAATGTGGCCGCCTTCAAGGTGGGCACAATCACCAGCGGAAGAATCATGACAAGCGTTCGGTTGTTATCAATTAAACGGGGATTGCTAGGTGTGTGTGTAGGTGTATATATGTAAATAGGTGTGCGATAGTTTTGTTTTTTATTACAATAATCATTTCTATTTGAAAGAACATAATTTAATAAAACCTATATAAATGATTTCAAAAATCGTTTCTTTGATATACGGTTAGTACAAAGTCTACAGAAATAGGCAATATATACATTAAATATATATTTCACGGACTCATTCATGCTGTGAATACAGCATGTAGTACCTTGGGAACAATACGGGACATATTCCAGGATTCTAAAAGCTACCGTAGCGACACGAAACTGTCTCCAGTTGCCGAAAACCTTAATGCACACCACTTTCCGCATTTGTGTATTTTCTTTTTCGATTAACGATGTAATCAAAGAAAATAATCGAAATCTTTAAGCTTGAAAGATGTTCTTTCATATTATTGCATACTCATTTCGTTGCTCTCGGGTCAGTTTCACCTAAAATCGCATTTCGCGCTGTTCGATCCACTCGTTCATCCACATGCTGCATTTATGGATTATTATTTTTTCTGATCTTCAAATATTATAGGTGCAACGGCCAGGACAAGTGTCATTCAGTGGCAGTAGCCATTTTCATCTATATGTTTTTTCTTTGCAAAATGACAGCGAACGCACACATAGTAGTGTCCAACTCGACAAACAGTGTACTATGTGATAACAGTGTTTGTCATTCATTCCAAATAGTTGTATGTCGCCAAATAGTTTTATGCCAAATTTTTAACAAAAACAAATAGGTGTAATTATGGTTGTAAAATATTTTTGTCAAACATGAAATTTGTACTAAATTTTGACCAAATTTTTTCTGTCAAAAAGTGTCAAATATTTGACTTTCGGTCAAACAGTGTACGGCCACCTTTAGATTTGGAAAATTAATATGCTTCACGCACACAAACTGCCACTCCGCTTCGTAGTCAAGAATAGGTGATTTTTTTCAAATATCTTCACTAGGAGGTCTTCGTAGCCACTTGGTTACGCGTTCGCTTACTAAGCGATCGATCGTGAGTTCAAACTCAGGGCCCTCAATTGACCATCTTTGTGTTGTTATAGAATAACTACGTCCACGCAACTACATCAGCGATGGAGATCGATCCACGGTGGAACAAAGATCGATTCATCTATACAACTGCTCTGCTCAGCAAGAAACATCGGGCTGCTGTTCTATAAATAACCCAACAATGATCAATATCAAATGTCTCTGCTGTCCGGTCTGCTGAACAATGTAAGAACAGATAGAATACCCTTACGCCTAAATGGCTACTACAGTGTAATTTACCATAATGTAATCGAACAGAAAAACCTAACGCCCAAATGGCTACTACTACTACTGTGTAATTTACAATTTATAGAAACATAAACATATGAACATGTACACGATAAAACCCGGCTCTGTTACAGATAAAATGCTAATGAGCCTAATAAATAAATAAATGGGATAAAAAAAAATATCTTCACATAACACGAAAGTTCTTTAAGTGTTTTCGCAAAAATTTTGATGGTTTTTATACAGCCATTCCATGCCAAACCGATATAGTGGTTTTAGGGTCCCGAAAAATCAAATTTTTCCACATTTTTCAAAAAAATGCCTTTTTTCAAAAATTTATAACTTTTTAACTACTGAGCCGATTTAGGTGATCGACATATCAAATTGAAGTGTTTTTTATAGTTTTCATGGACTCGGGACTCGGTTAACGCCTCTGTGCAAAAAAATCAAAAAGTCAATTTTCGACAAAAATTTTTTTCGAGATGACACTAGATCTCGACGTTTCATGAAGTTTGAAGACATTTGGCATAAAAAAATTTTTCGAAAACCCCCATTTCCTTAACTCCCCCGTTGGGTGATTTTTCGGTTTTCAAAAGCTCAAACGGCTGTGCGGCACTAGTAAATGAAGTCAGATTGTGCTGATATTTTGCATAGGATTTTTCGTGGGAATCAACATTTCTAATCAAGTTCGCTTTGAAAATTCTAGATGGCCATTTTCATTGGCACTCTAATGTATATGTATATAGAAAAAGTCGTAATTTCAACGGTATGGTTCGATAAGTAAGAACTAAATAAGTGAGAATGAAAAAAAAACAAATTTCACTGGTAAAAATGGTACGATTTATTATCATTATTTTCGGTAGATATTAGATACATTTATACGGGTTTCTGGTTCAATCCCGTTCTAACCAAGGATTCTTCATTAAGAAATTTCTTCCGACTTGCACTGTACCTGCGTGTTCTTGAACTCAAAATATAGTCAAGGTGTTCCACGCCTAATTCAAATGACGCATGTAATGCTGCGTTGAAAAGGCGAAGATCCTTTTAAAACGTCGAGACCATCTGAGAAGAAGAATAGAAAATACATGTTTGAAAACACAATTTTCTTCGAATTATTGAGGTCATCGAGATACATTAATTATATGATTTAGATGTACAGTGTCGGACAAAACATTAAGACCACTACTCAAGCAACAAAGGAAAGTGGCAATACTATAGCGGTTTTCGCTGTAGTAGAACGGGACTATATATGCGGTTCAAACTTGTATGCAGGCTTCGAAAATGGTGTGCGATGTTAGGTACAGCTCGGATATGCAGTCTACAGTCTTCGTTCCTCTCTCTGTTTAACAACTTAGTGTAAAACAAGTGATTACTGTCATTCGTACAAGTATCTGAATGATCCGCTCATGTTTGGTTATATATTGATCGATGTCCAAATACTGCAATCCAGTGCTCCAATCCATTTATAATAATTTATTTGCATTGTTCGATGATATTTATAACATCTGTAGTTAAAACAATAGTAATTCATTAAAAAATGCGTTTTAAGCATACTTAACAACTAAAATGACGCGACAAAAATTAGGACCGGCTTTAAAACTTATGGTAAAAAAAACAAGAAAATGCATACCGTGAATAGCTTCTTCTAGGGTTACTACTTGGTCGTGTAACCTTCGTTACGCATCACTACACGCAGCTGGTTCAGCATGGATTCCACCAGCTTCAGGCGCTTGGTGACCGTGATGGCGTACCAGCAAGTTTGGGTCCTATCCCACAATTGCTGCTTATTCTTCGACTTCTACGTTTGCACTGACCTTTTCACGACCGCCCATAGATTCTCTATAGGGTTCGGATCCAGTGACTGCGCTTGTTGTCCTGGAACCACTTTTTGACGGTCTTGGCGGTGTGCTTCGGATCGTTATCCTGCATGAACTGCCATTTCAGGGGCATCTCCAACTCGGCATGTGACAGCATAACATCCCTTAGGATTTGGGCGTAGAAATACTGATCCATGATCTTATCCACCCAGTACAGGGGGCCAACCCAGTACCAGGAGAAGCACCGCCACACCATAATGTTCCCTCCTCCATGCTTGAATGTCTTCGTGGTATACTGTGACTTGTGAGTACAGCCTTTTCGTCTCATCCGCCCACAGTATATTTCGCCATTGCTGTTCCTTCTCCGGACCGATCCAATCGAAGTAGTCTTTCGCGAACTTCACATGCTTCGGCGTCAGCATTGGGACCTTCCGTGGGCTTTTACCGCCCAGCCCCTGCTCCACTAGCTGCCGCTAAACTGTCCGGATCTGTTCGTCCCGGATCTTTTTCGAGGCCTTGAAGGGATCGCGGTCTTTCTCCTTGGGCGTTCTGTCGTTTCGGGTTTTTTATGGTCGTTGAGGGCATTAAACACGAAGGTCTCTGCGATTTCGCGTTGGCTGCTGCCTGCCTTGGACATTTTGCAGATAACCATCCGCTGTGTTTCCGTGCAATTATGCACGCGATCCATTTTTCGTTGACTGCAACTAGAATTCGAGAATAAAAAAAATCTTACATACTTCATGTTTACATGATAAATACTTCCCAGGATCAGAAATATACAAAATACCACCGAGAAACAAAAAAAATTTCTTCAAAATCGGTCGAAACTACAGCCGAATCGAGTAACTGGTTCTAAATTATCGCGTCATTTTAGTTGTTAAGAATGCTTAAATCGCATTTTTTATTGAATGACTATTGTTTCAACTGCAGATGTTATAAATTCCTTCGAACAATGCACATAAATTATTATAAATGGATAGAAGCACTGGATTGGATTATTTTTGTCACTTTCTTTCTTTTGCTTGAGCAGTGGTCTGACACTGTATAAATCTGATCCAAATGGTGTGCAAGCATGATGTTTACAATATTTGTAAGTGTTATAATCCAGAAAAGGTCTGAATAAGTACCAAATAATCATCTGCTGGTTGATTGGTTGTGGGTTCTTTGGCACCAATAGAAGGTGGACTTTATAAACCATTCAAACATATGAATCCATATATAAAAATATCCCATAAAACTATTCAGTTTGTGTTCTGCTCTCGTAGGATACGGACGTATCTTTATCGTGCGCTACCATTGTTGGGAAGTTTTTTTTTATATATATTGTTACCTGTGACACTTCACTAATCTTTTTTAATTTTGCTTTGTAGGTACTTCTTGGGTACAGAACGGTATCGGAAACAACTACCTGCTGGGTCGTGCGAGCTCTTCTTAAGCGGATTTCCCGACAAGCAACATTCCATCTAGAGGTCGATCAAGTGCAGTAGAAATTGCACTTTCGTGTAAACTCGGAGCAGCATCATCAATTATCTTGGACTCGATAAAGGACACAATAATATCAAGTAGGTTTAAATAGTTATAATTTTTTAACAATGGACGGGGACGTGGATATTTCTCTTGACCCGTCTATCCCACGCCCCATGAACTGTCTTAAATGTAAGCAATTTGGACACAAGATGTCCTTTTGCTGTAATAAAATACGTTATGGTAAATGCGGACAGGAACATGCCGATGATGAGTGCCCGAAACTGAAAATTAAATGTATTCATTGCGGTGAAGCTCCACATGACCTATCCGTATGCCCAGCATACAAACAGCGTGCGGAACATATCAAGCGTTCTTTGAAAGAACGTTCTAAGCAGACGCTGATATTTTGAAAAAGTCTCTTCCTAAGACACAGGGAAATTAAGTTGCTATTTTGCGCAATGACGTACCTGTTGCAAACGCTCCTAACGCAGGAAGCTTTTGGGCTACATAAGGAAACCCTGGAGAAAGACAAAGACAGTCCATTCCATCCGAGTCCTTAAATACATTAGTGACCCCCCAAACAGAAACGCCAATTTCGAAGAAACCGGTGACAAATGAACAGAGGCCAGTACCTCCTGGTCTACGCGCTTTCTCTTTTAACCAGAGGCCCTCAGTACCCCCTACTAAGTCCTGAAATGAACCAACCTGCCCAAACTAATTCCAGCAGTAATATCCAATTTCCGCAATCTGAACAACAGCCCCAAACTGGGATGTTAGCGTTTTCAGTTCTTGTAAAGGGTGTGTCACATCAAATTGCATCACGGAAAAAACGCTGTAGAAATTTTATTTTTAGGAATTATATCTTCAGCTTTCGCTTATAATCAGACAAGAGTGTATAGATCACGTTGGCCATGCTTCACTGTCAATTTTTCGTAAATTTGGAAAAATGTCGTCGAACGAAAAAGAGCGTCGTGAATTAATCCTGTGCACTCATTTCGAGAATCCGGAGTTGTTACATCGGGACATCGGTAAGATGCTGGGAATCGTCCAATCCACAGTCAGCAGAGTACTAAAACGATACTTCGATATCCTAACCATCGACCGGAAGGTGAAGAACGGCAAAAATGGATGCTCCGTCAATGAAAAAGATCACAAGCGCGTAGTTTAGCAGTTTAGACGTGATCCGAGAAGTTCGGTCCGGGATGTCGCCAATAAGCTGAATTTGTCAAGTTCATTCGTCCAGCGGACCAAGCAGCGGGAGGGCCTGCGTACATACAAGGTTCAGAAGGCTCCTAACCGCGACGAAAGGCAATACATGGTGGGGAAGACGCGAGCCCGGAAGCTGTACACCGAAATGCTGACGAAGCCGCATTGCCTGGTAATGGACGACGAAACCTACGTCAAAGCGGACTTTCGTCAGCTGCCGGGCCTGTTGTTCTTCTCCGCAGAGGACAAATTCAGCGTTCCAGAGGAGTTTCGCAAGCAGAAACTATCCAAGTTTGCCAAAAAGTACATGGTGTGGCAAACGATCTGCTCTTGCGGAAAGCGGAGCGCCCCCTTCGTGATGACCGGCACGGTAAACGGGCAGGTTTATCTTAAGGAGTGCCTACAGAAGCGCTTACTACCACTATTGAAGCCGCACGAGGGCCCGACCATCTTCTGGTCGGATCTCGCTTCGTGCCACTATTCAAAGGACGTGTTGGAATGGTACGAAACCAACGGGGTCACCTTCGTGCCAAAGGAAATGAACCCGCCCAACGCGCCGGAGCTTCGCCCAATAGAGAAATATTGGGCGATTATGAAGCAGGCCCTCCGAAAGAACCCAAAAGTTGTCAAATCGGAGGCGGACTTCAAGAGAAAATGGATTTCTGTTTAAAAAAAACTACAACCTGACGTTGTACAGAACCTTATGGACGGGGTAAAGAGGAAGGTGCGAGCATACGGGCTTGGGCTGGAAGTATGAATAAAAAGAAATCACTGTTATACAATGGAATTGCAGAAGCCTGTTGCCTAAGTTAGAAACATTCAAATTATTAATTTATAGTTTCAAGTGTGATGTATTCGCCCTTTGTGAGACGTGGCTATCTCCAGAGAGCGAATTGAACTTCTTCGATTTCAACATAATTCGTCTAGATCGTGATGGCACGTTCTTCTTCTTCTTTAATGGCACTAACGTTCCTAGAGGAACTTCGCCGTCTCAACGTAGTATTACTTGCGTCATTTTTATTAGTACTTAGTTGAGATTTCTATGCCAAATGACACGCCTTGCAATGCATTCTGAGTGGCAAGCTCTAGAATACGCGTGATCACAGTGCAAGTCGGAGGAAATTTCTTTGACGAAAAATTCCCCCAACCAGAACGGGAATCGAACCCGAACACCCGGCATGTTAGTTATGACGCTAACCACTCGGCCACGTGATGGCACGTATGGTGGTGTATTATTAGGGATCCGAAAATGCCACTCCTTTTATAGAGTCCATTTCCCTCCGATGACAGGAATTGAGGTTGTTGCATGTCAGACAAAAATCAATGACCTCTGTATTGCTTCAATTTATATCCCTCCTAGAACTGCAGTTTACCGTCAACAGCTCAGAGATATTGTCGAAGCCATGCCAGGTCCTCGTTTAATTTTGGGTGATTTCAATTCGCATGGAATGGGTTGGGGATCACTATATGATGATCCCCGTGCCTCATTGATTTATGATCTGTGTGTTAATTTCAACATGACGACTCTAAACACTGGGGAGGCTACTAGGATAGCAAATCCCCCCACAGGAGATAGTGTTCTAGACCTCTTGATTTTCTCCTCTTCTTTATTATTGAATTGCGTATGGAGGATAATCCAAGACCCCCATGGTAGTGATCATCTTCCTATACATTTATTCATTGCCAATGACTCATATCCATGTGAGACAGTTGATATTCCGTATGACTTAACGAAAAATATCGACTGGATGGAATTTCGAAAAAAAATCTCTGAATCTATTGACTCGGTTCATGAATTACCCCCTCTTGAAGAATATAATATCATTTCTGGCTTGATTTATGAGAGCGCTCTACAAGCCCAAACAAAACGTGTTCCTACGACTCAATTTCGACGCCGTCTTCCATCCCCATGGTGGGATAAAGAATGCTCCAAAGCTTATCTTAAAAATCGACTGCGTTCAAGGAATTCAGAAAACACGGGACGATGGACTGTTTCCGAACCTACATTGTCCTGGAACGCAAACTTAAGAATTTTACTAGAGCAAAGAAAAGTGGGTACTGGCGAGAGTACGTCAATGGCCTATCGAGACAGACCGCTATGAGCACTCTTTGGGAAACGGCTAGGAGAATGCGGGGTCGGAGCCACAATAACGAAAGTGAGGAATACTCTGATCGTTGGATCTACAGTTTTGCGAGGAAGGTTTGCCCAGATTCCGTTCCAGCACAAAATATCGTACGTGACATTCCGCTTCAAAGCGAATATGAAAAATTTTCAATGGTAGAATTCTCATTTGCCCTTCTTTCGTGTAACAAATCGGCTCCAGGAGTGGATAAGATAATGTTCAATATATTGAAGAATCTCCCCGATTCTGTCGAAAGACGCATGCTGAACTTGTTCAACAAATTTCTAGAGCTAAACATTGTTCTGCGCGACTGGAGACAAGTTAGAATTATGGTTATACGAAAACCCAACAAGCCAGTCTGCGACCACAATTCATACAGGCCAATCGCAATGTTATCCTGCATTCGTAAATTGCTGGAGAAAATGATTCTCTTTCGTTTAGACAAATGGGTTGAAACGAACAATTTACTTTCAGATACGCAGTTTGGGTTCAGAAGAGGTAACGATTGTCTTGCGTTGCTCTCGTCTGAAATTCAAATAGAATTTGCTCGTAAAGAACAAATGGCTTCGATTTTCCTTGATATCAAAGGGGCTTTTGATTCTGTTTCTATTGATATATTATCAGATAAACTTCATAATTGTGGATTTTCGCCAACTTTATATAATTATTTGTATAATTTGCTGTCAGAAAAACACATGAGTTTGCTCATGGAAATTTGGCAGTCTCCCGACTAAGCTATATGGGCCTTCCACAAGCTTCATGTTTGAGCCCCCTATTATATAACTTTTATGTTAATAACATCGAGACATTGCACGCTACGTCAACTTACAGATGATGGAGTGGTTTCCATTAGGGGATCCTCCTCCGATCTGCAAAGACCATTACAGGATACTTTGGACAATTTGTCCACTTGGGCTATCAAGCTGGGTATCGAATTCTCTACGGAGAAAACAGAGATGGTAGTTTTTTTCTAAAAAGCACAAACCCGCAAAATTTCCGCTTCATTTTTTCGGGAAAACAATAACCCACTCTATGAATTCCAAATATCTTGGTGTCTATTTCGATTCTAGATGTACCTGGGAGAGACATATTGCGTATCTGAAACAGAAATGTCTACTGAGAATCAACTACCTCAAGACGATAACTGGTACATGGCGGGGTGCCCATCCAGGAGACCTCGTAAGTTTATACAAAACAACGATATTATCGGTCCTCGAGTACGGTAGTTTTTGCTTCCGAGCGGCAGCTAAGACTCATATTCTAAAGATGGAGCTGATACAATATCGTTGCTTGCGTATTGCTTTAGGTTGCATGTAATCGACTCATACGATGAGTCTTGAGGTTCTGACTGGAGTACTTCCTCTGCCTCTTCGATTTGAAGTTTTATCATACTGATATCTCATTCGCTGTACGATTATGAATCCATTGGTAATTGATAATTTCGAAGAACTTCTTCAATTGAATCCAGAGTCAAGGTTCATCACCTTATATGTTGAGTTCCGTACACAAGGATTGCAACCTTCGCCAAGCATCATAAACCAAGACTGTCTATCGTACTTCTGTGATTCCACTGTAAATTGCAATTTAACCATGCATCAAGAAATACGCGATATTCCAGAACATACACGATTTGTGTTTATCCCACGGATGTTTACTTCGAAATTTGGCGAAGTAAGTTCTGATAGAATGTTTTTTACTGATGGATCATGCATTAATGGTGTACGAAATTAAACTAACGGGTGTTAAATAAAAAATGAGAATTTTTTCAATCACATATAAAAAACATTTTTTTTTTCATCGATTTCAGTATTTTTTATTAATAACATAATGTATTTTCTTGTCTGCTGTTCGACGCAACTTTGTCGCGATGCTCTCACAAGAACGTTGTACGGCACTTAGGTCCATTTTCCAGACACAATTCCGGATTCTTGTAGTCAGTTGCTTCGTGTCCTTGGCCCTCCAATTGTTTTTATACACTAGGGCACTGAGTGAGCCAAAGAAATCCTCTATTGGGCGGCACTGGGGCAAGTTTGTTGGGTTACGATCTTTCGGCACGAACGGTATCTTTTTCTCCTCAAGATACGCCAGCGTCTTCTTGGCGTAATGGGAAGACGCCTTGTCCGGCCAGAAAACGTACTTCCCATCCGCGTGATGCTCGTTCAGGAACGGCAGCAGGATTTTATCGAGGCACTCTTCTCGATAGATTTGTTGGTTGATTGCCAGACCGCTCGGCTTAAACCAAGGCTTTGAAATGCCCCGGTCGGAAATGGCGATGTACAACATAACATTTTTTTCAAACTTGTGCTTGAACTTGTATTTCACTTCAGGGGGTGTGGATGACTTGTCGCTGGAGTAGTAATTATGCTTCGTCATTATCGTCACCGGACGACCACTTCCGACCTTCCGCTCTACGTTCAGGGAACCCAGGATACGATATACCGTACTGACAGGTACATTTTCTTCCTTAAAATGTGCCACCGTGAACATTTTTCCTCGCTGGAAATGCGTTTCGTAGAACCGTACAATGCGTTCGCGGAGCACGTGCTGTTTCGACGCCATCTTTGTTTTGACTAAATTCAAACTAGCAAAACCAAACACGCCTACTGTTTCTAGGGAGCCCAGAGAGCAATTTTCTTGGAGAAAGAAAATTTTACGGTCTTTATTTGAGTTACTGAAAGGTATTGAAAAAATTCTCATTTTTTATTTAACACCCGTTAGATTGGCTCTGTATTCGAATTGGCCTTTTGAAAAGGTATGATTTTATTCACGATAAGATGTACTCTTGGATATGATCTTTATTTAAGTGAGGCTGAGCTGGCTACTGTATACGCGTTATATAGTACGCACAGAATCCGAACACTAACCCGAACTAACAGGAAAACCTATTCCTACTCTTCCGATAGCTTAATCTGCTGAGTGAGTGATAAGAGTAGCGTTTGATAGTGTGCTCAATATAAAACTGTTATACTCAGTTATAAGGTGATTCAGTTAATTCCTAGCAAATGCCTCCACTGGTTTTGGCATATTTAACGAAAACGTTGCGTGTACCTTGCGGAAATGGCTGCAATCTTTCACGCTTTGGAGAAAATTGAATCCTTGTTTAATCACTATTTTATCTATTCAGATAGGCTCAGCTCAATTTAGAAGCTAACCTATAAGAGCCTCATGTTATTTTCTTATGAGAATAAGACATCTCTTGGGTAGACTAGTGGAAAAATCTTCTAGGATTACATTAGCCTGGGTCCCAGCCCATTGCTCCATTACAGGTAACAAGGAAGCGGACTCGTTAGCTAAGTTCGGACCTTGGAAGGCACCATTTTTGAGCGACAAATAACCTATCATGAATTTTTTTTGTATTCCTCGTAGTTATGTACTCTCCAATTGGCAACACAATTGGAGTGAAGATAATATGGGTCGCTGGTTACATGAAATTATTCCCAAGGTATTGACAAACGCATGGTTCAAGGGATTGAATGTAGGTCGGGACTTCATTCGCGTGATGTCCCGCCTCATGTCTAATCATTACTTGTTAGATGCACATCTGTATCGCATTGGGATCGTTGTAGTAATATTTGCGTTTGTGGTGATGGTTATCACAAGATCGAGCATGTGATCAGGTCCTGTAGAAACATTCATTCTGCCAGGGCTATCGGATTCACTCAGGGCACTAGGAAGGCAATCTGACTTACCGGTTAGAGACATCTTAGCCAGTCGCGACCTCAACCTTATGCTTTCTCTTTACCAATTTATCAAAAGAAATGATATCTCTGTTTGATTCCTTCCCTACCGAACTACCCCACTCGCTCCATGCTAGTCCTAAATCCTAATCCTGTCCAATTAATCTAGTGCTAGATTTAGTTATTATTAAATTGTTAGTCTCAATTATATAGAAAATAAGTTATATTTTAAGGTGAAATTTGACTCTGTAAACGTTAGATAATAAGTAATTGAGTCTGATTAATAAACGTGTTTTGGATAAAAAAAACTATTGTAAATCATGAAAAAGACTATTTTATTTAAATGTTTGGAAGCACTTCAACACTTGATTTGACACAGGTGCACTAGTTCAGCATTCAAAAAAGTGGACAACCCATGATCATTGATCCTTCCCAATGAATTCACACAAATCCACCCCCGCATACGGTACTTTCACGTGAAACCACTCGCCGCAAGGCTGGCAGCGGTCGGTGTGGGCACCGAGAGAGCAACAACCGTTGAAGTGCGGAGGCCTTTCCCTACGGCCAGGCGTCAAAAATGCGTAATAAGAAATTAGATTATCAAAACATAAAACGATAAAAAATAAGCTGTTTTACAGCGTGTTCCCGGAGCTAGCCGGATTACCGCCGCCAACCAGCCGTCACTTCGGGCGATGGTTGGCTGGCTGGTTCCAGCAAAGGGGTCTTAACGAGCTGACCACTGGCGGAACCGGAGTGGTGTGCGGGAAGCGCCGACTGAAAACGAGCTGCTTCCCGTTCCGCCGTCGGTTATTACCACTTCCCGCTTCCTAGTACAGCGCGCGGCGTGCTTTTTGTTCTATTTTGACATATGCAAAAATTGTGTCGACTCGCTAACGGAGCGATTCCTTTTTGCCTCCGGCGGCGAGAAATTTCGCGATTCGCTAAACGTGACAGTCGATGTCGCGACTTGCAAGAGGAGATGCCTCAGCTTCAACCAAAAAAGAAGCAAGAAATTAAATTAGTACTATTTAATTAACTTATAAATAGAAAAGCCTTTCACGAGCCGCCGTCGCCGCGAAAGCGAACGCTGAAATTATGCGAAACGCTCGAAACGAAACGCGGAATGGATAAGTCAGCTTTTTGTTTGGTTGTCAATTCCGGACCACAAAAGAGCTTTTTGTTCTCCGCTCAGCGGAACGCTATTGTTTTGCACTGGGAATTTCGGGCAGCGATCGTTTGAAGCGGTTCCGACCCGATGGAGGAAAGATATTACATTCCTGCGAAATTATGTCAACATCGAATTAGCGGGTAAAGTAAATATTTTGTTGCACACAACGATTTCACGCTCCGATGGGTCGGAGCCGGATTGGCATAGCTCTATGATGGAGAGCTGAATATAAATTATAGGACAAAACTTTTTGAATGACTGTTAGGAAGATTCCCCCCCTCAAAAAAAGCGGTCCATTGTACGGAAACTCCCCGCCTCGTGGATCGTGGGGAGTGTTTGTGTACACGAATGCCAGCCTTGCCAGTCTCGCGAGAACAAAAAGCTCTTTTGTTTTCGGAGGGCCTCTGGCAACGCGCCACATCTTCCCAAAAAACAAAACCAAAAAAAAAGGGTCAAAACATGTTGCGTGGTGGAAATCGAAAAAGATCGCTGTTCCGACATCGCACATCCAACACATGGCTCTGTATGAGAAACGTCCCTCTCCACGCGCGCCTATTTCGGAATGGATCTCTAGCAGCCTAATGCCGATGGTAGTTAATAGAGCACAAAACGGACCACAACAAAGCCCAGACCTGACCCCGCGTGGACCCCGTGGTGCCGCGAGGGTAAGATGAGAACAAGTTTCGAGCCATGCGTGAGACGTATCGCGCGAATGAATGAGATTGTATAACGACAATAGAAAATCGTTAATCATTTCACAGTTCAGCACGGATTGACGGCGAACGAACGGCCATCTCATATCGTCCGGAGGTTCACATTTCAAGCGCGTGCGAATCTCGATCTGGCGATACCGGGCGAAGCAATCAATTCAACCGAAGCCCCGAAAGCATATTTCCAGAAGGTAAACAAAAAAATTGGGTTTTGGGTTCCCAACAGAGATGCCAGAGAAACATTCATAATCTAAGAATGTTGTTGATTTTTAACGACAATACGAATTCATTGAATCGAATCATCAAAATCTTTGTAATCTCAACGGCATCATGCGTATCTTTGTTAATAGTATTAATTCAATCATTGCTGATCCAATTAATCGTCTAATGACCCATTTCATAGTGCATTATGCATAAACAAACGATATTTAAAATCGAGTTTAAGAGTAAAGTGATTAAACTTTTATCAAACAGAATGCAAATTTAAAACTTTTTGAAACTAAACAAGGTATAATTTACAGTGTATATAACAATTTTCCATTTGACCCACTCCATAAGGATATAACTTAAATCCAAGTTTGAGAGAGTGAATAATTATTGGTTGGACTCTCTCAGATGAAAGTGAAAAGTGTTCAGGAAAAAAAAACATGAAAATTTGTATATAGCTTTCTACAATACGGTGAAATTCATATTGATAACACTTTTCATTTTTGTGAACGAATTTAACCAGGGCAGAAGTACCTATCGTCGAAATGGTAATACGAGTGAGTTTATTATCTATATACAGGGTTCTCCAACTTTAAATTCCGAAAGAAAATTGAAATAAAACACACTTAGAATTCGAATTTCGATGAAACTTTTATTTCAATTTAAAGTTTGGTTTATGCCATTATGTGTGAAATACAACATCATTCAAATGTCCACCTAGGGCTTCCTCGCACACCTTAATCCGGAACAGGTAATTTTCGGCACATATGGGGCGGTATCTCGGTCATAACTTCACGAATGTTGTCTTTGAAATATTCAAGAGTTTGCGGAGAGTTGGCTTAGACACGGTCTTTCGCATAACCCCACAAAAAAAAGTCTAGCGGGTTCAAATCGCATGATCTGGACGGCCAATTGGCATCACCAAAACGCGAAATTATGCGTCCCTCAAAATTCGTTCGCAATATGGCCATGTTCGGTCGTGTTGTGAGGCACGTGGCGCCGTCCTGCTGAAACCACATGTCATCCGTATCCATATCTTCAATTTGTGGCAAAAAAAAATCGGTTAACATGCGGCCATAGCGCTCACCATTCACAGTTACCGTCTCGCCGTCCTCATTTTCAAAGAAATACGGCCCGATGAATCCACCAGACCATAATGCGCACCAAACAGTGACTTTTGGCGGATGCAATGGCCTCTCTACAATCACGTGTGGATTTTCTGAGCCCCATATACGGAAATTTTGGGTGTTCACATAGCCACCGAGCTCGAAGAAAACATAGCCTCATCGCTGAAGAAAATTTGATGCGAAAATTGCCATACAAATGAAACACAAATTTCTGCATTACTCGAGAATTATTCAGGCAAATGAAACAAAATTTGTCATATGAAGGTTTTGGGGTGCAATAAATGTTTCTTTGGTGATTACACTCTCCACCCCCCACTCTAAAGGGGGGCTGCCATACAAATGAAACACAAATTTCTGCATTACTCAAGAATTAATCAAGCAAACGAAACCAAATTTGGCATGTGGAGGTTTTAGGATGCAATAAATGTTTCTTGGGTGGTTAGACACTCCTCCCGCTCTCTAAGGGTGGGCTGTCATACAAATGAAACACAAATTTCTGCATAACTCGAAAACTAATCAAGCAAATGGACCCAAATTTGACATGTGAAGGTTTTACGGGGCACGAAACGTTTCTATGGTGAATACACTCCTCCCCCTCTCTAAGGGGGGCTGCCATACAAACGAAACACAAACTTCTACATAACTCGAGAAATAATCAAGCACAATTTGGGATGTAAGGGTTTTAAGTATGAGAAATGTTAGGAGCGATGCTCCTTGTTTATTGAGGACTAAAAAGGGACTGATTGTATATTTTAGCTTACTGCGCTAATTATGTTCATGCTAGAATCATACAAAGTTTACCTGGCTCCAGCATTATCTTATTCTGTATTATTCTTATCCGTTCATGATGTTTATACCTGTTTATGATTTTATGGCGGGGAAATTCTGCTTATGGGTTTTATGGCAGGGAAATTCTAGGGTCCGGCTCTTATGAAGATTAGTCTTTTCGGGATAAGTGTTGGTTTTCGTAGTTGGTGGAATGGGACAGTACCGATTGCTGAAATGTGTATTAAATCACCCCTCCCTCCTCTGGAATGGAGAGGGGGTCCCATAAAAATATTGCACATATTTCAACCAAAAATATTCCAACCAAACATGACAATTGAAATTTTTCGGAAAAGTATGAAGGAAAAAGGAAAAATTCGGAAAATTAAATTCCCATATGTTCTACAATTACATAGTGACAAGTGCTGTTAGTCCATTTGATGTTTGCGCTAGCGAAATTGATCTTTGTTCGAAACTGGAAATGGATTTTAATGTGATAAAACGCACTCCTATATCTTCTTCTATCTGTACCACAAAAAAGGATCGCCTGATGTGTTGATAAGAGCAAAACTCGAGGAAGAAATTGTCCGATTTAGGGCTGACTTTATTCTATCATATTTTCTGTATCAAACATTTATTACATGTAACGGAGAAACATGTTATTTGCAAGTGGTTGGAAAATCTTGAACGAGAATTGTGTCTGAAAATAATCCCCAAATAATAATATTATAATGACGAGTTGTGGTAGAAGTACTAAGAATTTTATGGTAAAAGGTAATTTTAAAGGGTAGATTAGAAGATCAAACAAAGAACAGTTCTGCTATTTGACTCATGAACTTGCGCTTAGTAAAAAAACGTGAATGTTTGAAGGTATTGATAACAAAAAACAAATTTTGGGCGAGACGAGCCGGGTCAGCTAGTTAGTTTATAAAACATATCTCATTTTTAAAGGTTCTAAAGGTTATATGGTTTTTAAACATCAGAAATCTCTTCTCTGTCGATTTTGGTACTTGATTCCATGTGGAACATTGTTCTTTTGTTGAAAAATTAAGTTTGAAAATAGTGTGTCCCATTGATGCTTGCTTCTTAGCATTATGGTAAGGAATATGCGATCAAAGTGATGAGATTGTAATGCTGTGAAGTGGCTGTTTTGATGCAAACACAGTGTAGACGCGTACATTACAACCTTCTTGATGTTGTGATTCGACCAATTTATACAATTTATACAGTTTCTTGCAATTCAAAATACTGTTTTACTACCTAATTGGCCAAATATTTTACAAAAAAGCGTTTTTCAATGTTTTTTACTGAAATTAAAACAGACCGAAAAGTACAACATTTTTTTCGATGCGGGTAATATGGACAGTGTTGGAGCAACCCTAGAATATTAAGAGTTTTCACAACGAAACTTTCATGATCAAAAAACCCTACAACAGTAGTGAACTTATATGTAGTCATCTCACTAGAATCAGCTTGCATCTGCTATAATTAAGCTTCAGATAGGAGAGAAACTGATCTCGATAGAGAGACAGAAATCAATTCAGATGAATCTCTATTTGTACTTAATTCCCATATCTATCAATACGGAAACAAGTAACTAGTTGGCCAAAGTGGACCGCTTGAAACGTATCTGTATTCGTAGTCAATCAAATAAAAAGTTTTCGGAAATATATATCGTTGAATCGTGTGGTTAAAAAGTGTAGTGGTTAAAATCAGTTCTCGTAGTTCCTGTCCGACTTTTCAAGTGCGCAGCCGTTCAAAAATCCCACCGCGGAGACAGACAGGTTTGTAATATATGAAGCGTAGAGGTTTTTTCTATCGCGAGAGGAATAATTTTATTCAACCAAGGTCTGAACTTGTTACGAATGTCCGTTAAATGATGAAAAAATCGAATTAATCCACCTAGAAGTGATCTCGTGCTTTTCAGCAGTATTAACGGACAGATCCTCAACTATTTTTAAGGGAGGAGCTACAAAGTATTAGCCAACTGATTGACTCAGAAAATTTGAGCTTTTACTACGTTGACTTGAGTTGCGTCTAAACGAATGCATCAGCTTATTTTTAATTTTTCGCATTTTCTATTCCATCAAGGGAACTTTTTTTGGAGAAATGATGCTATTCGTTTCAGTTCATTATGACGAATAAAAACCAGTGATGACATTCAAAATCCTAGTTGTTTTGGAAGAAAAACCTATGACGTCTGTAAGCTCAAAATCATATTTGCCTTAAAAAATTAATCCGGCAACTCGGGCTCCCAATCGAGCCGTCTTCGCTTTGCCATGACGATTGGTACGGCCCGACGAAGGATCCAATAAAGTTTGGCTGCGTGCCATCGCAATGTACCATCTCTCGTATCATGCCATCATGTTCATTTAGCGCCGTTTGGATTCGGCTGCCCTCCCTATCGATAGGTGAATGGGAAAGCTTGAAACGAAACCTCCGAAAATTAACCCCCAATAAATCTGCATTGTTTATTATTACAGAGAGCTAACGAAGTAGGGAGAGTGAAAAAAAATTGATAGATATCGAAAGTATCAATACGAATCGGACTGGGAAACACGTGAGTAACTAATAATAGCTTTTGGGCCATTGTGGCCAAATTTTCCTGAAGGCTTCGATGCTTAGGTTCCACTGGCGGAAGTTAAATCAAATAAGTTGGGCCAGACATTTTATGGGATAAATGAGTAATCATCAACGCGTCACTCATTAGGCTGCCAATGAAGGTCCGGTTTGAATTTGAAGCTAATAAATAACAAAATTTCGCATACGCTTGCATATGCGAAATATATATAACATCGAGAATTTATACAAGGAAATTATGCATGAATTCAACGATATTAATCTAGAACCCGAAATATACAAAGAAAATCAAAAAACCTTCGAAATTAGATTTCATATACCAAAAACGATAAAGTGCACAGATTTTGTTACATTTGACTCACTACGCGGTTTGCGTACCGATTCATGCAGCTTTTCTTAAGCGGGATTTTAAGAGGATCGGTTTTTTTTCTCAATTTTTTTTCTGAAAGCCTACGCGTGATTCATGGCATATGTCAATGCAAAAAATGCTCAGTTTGTATTGACTCTACATTATGGAACGACCTTCCCAGCAACATTAAGATACAAATTAAGAATTTTCACTGTCAAAATTCGTGCTCTGTGGAAAATGTGTTCCCCCAACTTAAACTATTTTATGGTCGTCATATTTGACTTAGCGACTTCAAGCTACAGTAAACAAATTTCGCATTATTTTCGCTACAAAAGACGGATTTCGCGCCAACTCGTCTATGGGATTGGCATGACCCTCTCAAAACTCAATGAAGCTCTCTGGGCGTGAAGACCATACCTAATTAAGCAACTTGACATACTTAGTTATCCGAAAATTTATCTAGACTAACATATGGAAAGGACCAAATATTTTTGACGATTTTTAATATTTCCTACAAAAAGTGACCTATGAAAGAGTTTTAGGAAAATAATTGAAAGTTCATAAAACATACTGGAAAAATATTTTTTGAAATACTACACTGAAAAAAATCGATTTCAAAAACTAAAAGTCGATTTTCTCAAAATGGTAATCTTAGATTTCGATGGAATGGCAGATAAATGGTAGAAAAACATATGGCCTACAACTCTTCCATGCATCGTTTTATAACAAAAACTTTTTCAAGATTTTTTGTCGAAAATGTTCTGTTTTTTTTTTTTTTTGGTGTACAATGGATGTATGGAAAAAATTTCATAATCGAATTCCAAAAACCGACCCTGTACATTTTGTTTATTGACCCAAAAAAAAATATCTGTGCAAAATTTCAGCTCAATCAGACATGATTTAGGAGTGCCTCAAAGCACTCAAAGTTTTAATTTTTTTATTAAAATTTTTTTCGAGGTAACACCAGATCTCGACGTTTTATGCATTTTTAAGTAATTTCGCATCGAAAAAAAAAATTCGATTTTCTAAATTTCCTTTACTCCCTCCTTGGAAGATTTCCGAGGATCAAAAAAACAAAACATTGAGCGCTTGGAGGCACTCCTAAATCATGTCCAATCGAGCTGAAACTTTGCACAGGTCATTTTTTGGGCCAATAAACAAAATGTACATGGTCGGTTTTTGAAATTTGACATGCCCATCTTCGCCGCCACCCTCGTGTACAGTTATAGAAAAAATCAATAACAGGTAAAAATGGATATATGGTGGCCCTTGGGTGCTAAGGTACAGTTTCCTGCTTGCTTTTGTAGTCAAATACAATGTTTCAATTCTGAGAGCAACAATAGCTCTCAGGTATCGAATAATTGTTGTAGATTTAGGTACCTATTAAGAGTCACTGTAGATATGATGATGAGAAATGGATCGTATAAATACCTGAAGGATGAATAAAATGGCTCTGCAGTTGAAAGAGAAGTTCAACTCAACGACTTCAGAACAAAAACGACCAGCTAAGAATTTTATTGATACTTCCTAATCCATGGTCGTCAAACAAAATCGCGGAAGATTTCAAAGTACCATTGTACATGGTTAAGCAAATGAAAAACTAATGCAAGATCAGGGCATTCTTTGCAGTTCTAATGCGCGAAGTGGACATGGAATTGATGAAACAGATAAACTCAAAGTGAGCAAGTTCTATGACAGTGATGATATCAGTAGGACAATGCCAGGAACTAACGATTTTGTATCTGAGCTTCGAAATGGTAAGAGAGAAGCGCCTTTTGATGTCTCTCGAAGAGGCGTTCATGATTTTTCAAGAAACTTGCAACATAAATGTTGGGTTCACACTGTTTATGCAGTTGAGACCAAAGCACTGTATATTACTTGATAGTACAGGAACTCACAATGTTTGTGTATGTACTATTCATGAAAATTTAAAATTAATGGATAACAGCTTGAGAACGTTTTCGCATACAGAAGTCATGGATTTCATAATTCAAAATGCGGACAGAGTTACCACTGGAATAACTTGCAAGCAACTATTCACCCATTTGAAGTATACAGTAACATCTCGATTATATCATACTAAAAAAATGTTTCGCATGATACGAGGGTCGTTCAAAAATAAGTTACAGTGCCTCATAAATCGCGGAAAAATAAAGTTAGGACAAAAACAAGGTGATTTTCGTAATCTACGTTTTATTTTCTATTTTTCTACATAATCGCCGTAACGTTCGAGGCTTAAAGCGCGAAGTGCGTAGCGTCCAACTTTTCGAAGTACGATGTACCTGCGTCCCGAATTTCTTCAGTGTTATCGAATCGTTGACCGCCGAACGCCTGTTTCATCACCGTACTATTGTGAAGTTTTGGACCGATTAAGAACCGCGATTAAGAACAAAAGGTCAGGTTTATTGACGAAAAGAGTGTTCCTCATCCAAGATAATGCGCGGCCCCATTGTCCATTGTCCCATGTCCAAGATACGACCGCATTGTTGACGTAGAACTACGCTGTTGTTTTATAAGTCGCTTGTTTATACCTTCGGATATTATTCTATAATGCTGTGAAATTTTAGAAACAACTGCTTAGTAGAATAATCTCTGAAATGATTTTTTCATTGTCGAATCAGTTGACGATAATTGATTGATGATTCATTCTTGCCCTCGCAAAATAATCGTATGTCGCAATTTATTTCATGTCAATGCATTGAAAATTTACCTCGAACGCTATTCCGATGGCCTTTTTCGAAATTGACATAGACTCGGCTACAGTCGATTATATACATGTTGCATCAGCACCATTATTCCATATCTCATAACTACATCAATATATCTTCGGCACCGCATGTAAACAACAACAATGACAACACTTGCAAGTATCAAATATCATGCTACATGTTATTTAGTGTTGCCTCAAAGGAATCGCACTTCTAGATATCGTTCGTACAAACTAAGCGTAAATCAAGCGCCAAACAAGCGTTCACCATAGCATGCATACAGAGCCATACATTGGTGGCTTGAAACTACTAGCAATAAAAACATTACTCATCATTTTGCGCTATTCTCAAAAGAAACGCTTCTGTTCATATTACTGGCCTCGAAAAGAGTTGCATTACTTTCTCATGCTCGAGAGAAGCGCAGCTGTCACACTTAGTGGAGGAAGTTTTGCTACTGGCAAGCAAAACCTAATCACATACAAAATTCCAGAACATTTACTTTCTTGATAACTAAACAAGAGAAATAAACTTTTTTTGTTAATAACAACCTCGAAAACAGTAGCTATGCTTCATTATGATCAATATTAGCGCAGTTTTGCGACTGGCACGTGAACCCAAATAACTTATAACATTCCAGTAAGACATTCAAGATGCTTGGTATTCCCAAATAATTTTTTGATGCACAACCTTAACGTCTGCTTCGCCATAACGTCAGTTTGATGCATTGATGCATTCTCAAAGGCACCAACGAAGCCCTTATGAAGACGGACAATAAACAATGTTAACTGCTTGGAAAAAGACTGAATTATGCCACACAGCTTGTACTCTGCTGTAACACCCATCGATGCGAATTCGCTGATGAGTTTGTCAAGAGCGACCGCCTTCACCACCAACGGGGGGAGCTTGATTTTGATTGCTGCCTGGGCGTTTACATTTTAGACCAACGCGCTGAAATCGCCTATTTCGCTGTTGTTCGGTGCGGTGTCACATTCGCGAAGGCTCGGTTCAGTGCGAGCGCTTTTCACTGCACCAACACCGCGTGCATCATTAGATGACGCTTACCTCGAAATTTTATTGCCCCTGGCAATGCATTCGATTTTTGCAGGGCTCGAGCCTGCCTTCCTCTTCTTCTTGCTCATCGCACACTACGCGAAGCGTCCAATTTATGACGCGGAAAGAAGAACACATGATACGTATAGCTTGAAAAACGAACAGAAAAATCAAACGACGATTTCAAAATTGGATTACCACTGGTGGGGTCCAATCTTAGATCGAAGCGCAACGAAAGCAAAGTGAACTGGATTACTCAACAGTCCGATGCCGAATGAAAGTTTGCCTCAGCGAGATCCACTGTTTATACTCTTGACAAGTATTCCCCTTCATTCTTCTTCTTTTCCTTTGTTCACGGAGACTTTAAATCCTACGATTTCCCCTCCGTTGGTCGTCGATAAGTTGCTCGTTATTGATAGCTCTGTTCGGGAAAGCACTCAAATGGAGAGAACAAATGTATGGGAAAATAGAAACACTTTAAGTTTTCATGAATTTTAACCATTTACTAACAAGGGGATTCTAATGTATGGCATATTAAACAAATGTTACGGAATTTCCGATTCGTTTAGTATGTAAATCGCCAAAATCCGTTCGCGGCAAAAATAGTTATTAACGTTAACTTTATTTCATAAAAACGTGACCTGTTTTCTGATTTGACACCCTTAATGAAAGACGTAGTTCTACGTCAAAATTTAAATGAACTGTGTTCGAGCATCTTCCTTACTCCCCAGACCTCGCCCCTAGCGACTATCACTTATTCCCAGTGATGAAACAGGCGTTCGGCGGTCAACGATTCGATAACACTGGAGAAATGAAAAATGCCTCGAACAAAAATAGAAAATAAAACGTAGATTACGAAAATCGCCTTGTTTTTTGTCCTAACTTTATATTTCCGCGATTTCTGAGGCACTGAAATATATTTTTTGAACGACCCTCGTAAGAACACGATATGAAATTTATTCAGTTCCATCAGTAATCATTTTTGCAACACTTTTTTTTCTCTCCGAATGAGTTAATGTAATCTTTTGATATTTTGAAAAGCAAACTAGATTCGTCGCGATTGTCGAGATTATATACCTGGTTGTAACTATCCATTACCAGATAATCGGTTAAAAACTCTCTGCCACAAACAATATTTGAAGCTTACGAATGCCGAAACTCTTTTTAGAATTAGGGCACTACTATTTATACTAGAACAACGCAAGCGTTCCAAAATACGAATTTCTTAGTTAGCAAGTGAATTATTTTTTAGTCTCTTTGAAATGTTAAAATGTTTCAAATGTTATGTTAATTGGACATCAGAACATTCTGGTGCTCTGGTGACGAAAGTCTGGACATGGAAGTGGTCGCTCCCTATAACATTCAAGTTGGATATCGTCAAAAAATTAGTCAAAGCTCACATTTATTCAAACATACCACCGATTGGATTCACGTCCCGGAGGATTTTTTATTTCGCCTATTTGTCGTTCCAAAGGAATAAATACAAACTTCAATACGTAAAAGCTGTAACAAAAATGTATCACCGGATAGAACTTCAAAAATTGACGAAATAAAATACTGTACTCATAATTCTTACACGGATAAAACTTGAGAAACGGCACATGCACTAAATCTCATTCTAAACGATCAACGAGAAAGTTGCTCAAAATCATCCATAGTTGTTGATTCTGAGCTTATGAAAATAGTACCAGAGGCTTTCAATAGAAATGCCCAATATTCGATTCAAATGCCAAATTAAGAAAACTTTTCGTAAGCTACGTGAATACGGCTGATCACTGGAGGCGGTATGAATACTTGAAAATATTTTTTTCTGCCTCATCCTCATTTTTTGTTCAATAACTCAACGACGAATTGAAATTTGCATATTATTTATTTTGTTTCGAAAACCGTGATATGAACGAAACATTTTTTAGTGTGAAAACGAGAGTGATATAAACGAGACGTGATAAAACGCTCAATGATACAATCGAGACGACACTGTACTTCAAACTGTACTTATAGTTATTTCAGAAGTTTTCATACACGATACTGTGTCAGTGCAGTTGTGTATAGAAAAATTGATAGAATTTGTCAGAAAAATAATCGATTTTATTAAAATAACTTTCATGTCCGATGGAGCAGCAACACACTACAATTTAATTGCTTCATTCCTGTAGATGCAAAAAAAATCGCAAAAAAGGTTTTCAAACTCAGTAGACAATCCCAAAAACTTCAAAACCTATATTTATAAAAATGGAGCGATGTCTGTCTGTCTTTCTGTCTTTCTACCTTTCTGTCTCTCTGTCTATCTGATTCTTATGGACTCGGAAAGTACTGAACCGATCGACATGAAAATTGGTATGTAAGGGTTTGGGGGTCTGGGAAGGTTCTTATAATAGTTCGAGAACCCTCCCCTCTCTCTAAGGGGAGACTGCCATACAAATGAAACACAAAATTCTGCATTGCTCGAGAATCAATCAAGCAAATGAAACCAAATTTGGCAATGTGGCAGGTTTTAGGATGCATTAAATGTTTTTACGGTGGTTAGACACTCCACCCCCTCTCTAAGGGGGAGCTGCCATACAAATGAAACACGAATTTCTGCATAACTCGAAAACTAATCAAGCAATCAAGGAGCCGAATTTGTCATGTGAATGTTCTAGGGGGGGCACGAAACGTTTCTATGGTAGACATACACTCCTCCCCTCTCTCTGAAGGGGAGGGGGGCTGCCATACAAATGAAACATACATTTCTGCATAACTCAAGGACTAATCAAGCAAACGGAACCAAATTTGGCATATGGAGGTTTCAGGGAGCAATAAATGTTTTTATGGTGCTTTGACATTACTTTCTCCTCTCTAAAGAGGAGGAGGGGAGGGTGCTGAACAACTCGAGAACTAATCAAACAAATGGAATTAAACTTAGCATATAGAGGTTTTAAGGATCGATAAACGTTTCTATGATGGTTCGACACTCCTCCCTCCTCTCTAAGGGGAGGCTACCATACAAATGAAACACAAATTTCTCGAAACTCGAAAATCGTCAATCGACGATCGAAGACTAATCAATCAAATGGAGCTAAATTTGGCATGTAAAGGTTTTTAAATAATGATAATTGTTCCTATGATGGTATGATACCCCACCATCCTCTGAAATGGAGAGGGGGTCCCGTAAAAATAATACACATATTTCAACCAAACATATTCCAACCAAACATGACAATTGATTTTTTTTTAATGTGATAAAACGCACTCCTATATCTTCTTCTATCTATATAAATAAAAATGGATCACCGAATATCTTGATAAGAGCAAAACTCGAGAAAGGAATTGTCCGATTTAGCGCTGTCTTTATTCTATCATATTTTCTGTATCAAACGTTTATTCCATGTGACATGTTTTTTGTGGTTGAAAAATCTTGAACGAGAATTGTTTCTGAAAATGATCTGATAATATAATGAAGAGTTTTGGTAGTAGTACTAGGAATTTTATAGTAATAGGTAATTTTAAAGGGTAGATTAGAAAATCAATCAATGAACAGTTCTGCGATTGGACCCATGATTGGACCCAGTTCTGCGTGAATGTGATAACGAAAAATAAATTTTGGGCGGGACGAAGTTTGTCGGGTCCTAGAAAAATAGCTAGTGTTAGATAAAAAGAAAAAATAGGAAAGATATGATGATTATATCTCATAGAACATAAGTTAACATCTACATAGTATAAGATAAGATAAATTAAAATTGATTTAATGTCAAAAAAATATCATAAGTTTTATTACATTTGATTTGAAATAAAGACCTCTAAACCAATAGACTTTTAGTTTTTGAAATCAATTTTTTTCAGTGTGGGATTTCAAAAAATACTTTTTCAGTATTTTTTTCTGAAAATTCTATTATTTTCTTAAATCTCCACTTTTTTGTAGGACTTATCATTTTTTTGGTAAAACAATTTTATAAAAAAATGGTCAAAAATATTTGACCCTTTCCATACACTCTGTCCAACTTCTATAAGACCAGGTGATGATCTTGCTGCTTTGTGTCATTCTAAACAAATAATGCTTCAATTTATATTCTAGTGTGTAGGTATTGGTGACTACCATACACTGCATGAATTTCATATGTGTGTGTGCAAGCGCTGAGCGCAAACGAATGTTTTCGTATTTTCAACTGTCAAGTTTCTATAAGACCAGTAACATTTTCCGATGTTTTGATCAATAAATCTGGAGAATGCCAAAGGGAGAAGTGCTCACGGAGGGAGAAGAAAGACAAATCGATGCATTTCACCAAGAAAAGGTTAATATCAGAGAAATTGCTCGTTGGATTGTTCGATTCCATCCTGTAGTGCTCAATTATTTGGCGAATCCTCAAGGATACGGTAAGAAGAAAAGAGCTCCACGTAAATCGATGCTCTCTGACCGGGATAAGCGGGAAATAGTTTGTACAGCTTCGAATACCTCAAAATCGCTTATGCAAATAAATCAATATTTCAACTTCTCAACTACTCGGGTGACAATTAGTCAAATGTTGGAAATAAATCCTAACATAAAGAGGGTTTATAAGATTAAAGCTCCTCATCTTACACCATCTCACATCGGAAGTGTTCTCAAGTCTGTGTTTTGCCAAAGCTCACATGAACTGACAGTGGGACATGGTATGTTGTGACAAAGAATGTTTCCAAAAGAATACATTTTGCTATATACCATAACGAAAAGTTCTTCAATGTATAGGCTATCTTCATTGACAGTTCAATTTGGATGGACGTCATGGTTTCAACGGGTACTGACGTGATTTACGGAAGAAGGAACAGTATTTTTCTACCAGTAACTTCGGTGGAGGCTCGTGCATGGCAAGGTTACCAATTATCGACATGTAAAGGGTGTGTCACATCAAATTGCATCACGGTAAAAACGCTGTAGAAATTCAATTTTTAGGAATTATATCTTCAGCTTTCGCTTATAATCAGATAAGAGTGTATAGATCACGTTGGCCATGCTTCACTGTCAATTTTTCGTAAATTTGGAAAAATGTCGTCGAACGAAAAAGAGCGTCGTGAATTAATCCTGTGCACTCATTTCGAGAATCCGGAGTTGTCACATCGGGACATCGGTAAGATGCTGGGAATCGTCCAATCAGCAGAGTACTAAAACGATACTTCGAGAACCTAACCATCGACCGGAAGGTGAAGAACGGCAAAAATGGATGCTCCGTCAGTGAAAAAGATCACAAGCGCGTAGTTAAGCAGTTTAGACGTGATCCGAGAAGTTCGGTCCGGGATGTCGCCAATAAGCTGAATTTGTCAAGTTCATTCGTCCAACGGACCAAGCAGCAGGAGGGCCTCTGCGTACATACAAGGTTCAGAAGACTCCTAACCGTGACAAAAGGCAAAACATGGTGGGGAAGACGCGAGCCCGGAAGCTGTACACCGAAATGCTGACGAAGCCGCATTGCCTGGTAATGGACGACGAAACCTACATCAAAGCGGACTTTCGTCAGCTGCCGGGCCTGTTGTTCTTCTCCGCAGAGGACAAATTCAGCGTTCCGGAGGAGATTCGCAAGCAGAAACTATCCAAGTTTGCCAAAAAGTACATGGTGTGGCAAGCGATCTGCTCTTGCGGAAAGCGGAGCGCCCCCTTCGTGATGACCGACACGGTAAACGGGCAGGTTTACCTTAAGGAGTGCCTACAGAAGCGCTTACTACCACTATTGAAGCAGCACGAGGGCCCGACCATCTTCTGGCCGGATCTCGCTTCGTGCCACTATCCAAAGGACGTGTTGGAGTGGTGCGAAGCCAACGGGGTCACCTTCGTGCCAAAGGAAATGAACCCGCCCAACGCGCCGGAGCTTCGCCCAATAGAGAAATATTGGGCGATTATGAAGCAGGCCCTCCGGAAGAACCAAAAAGTTGTCAAATCGGAGGCGGACTTCAAGAGAAAATGGATTTCTGTTAAAAAAAACTACAACCTGACGTTGTACAGAACCTTATGGACGGGGTAAAGAGGAAGGTGCGAGCATACGGGCTTGGGCTCGAAGTATGAATAAAAATAAAATGCCAAAAGTTGTTTATTAGTTTTTATTTTACTGTCTAAAATTTTCAAAAGGATCGGTCTACTGGGCGAATTTCTACAGCGTTTTTCCGTAATGCAATTTGATGTGACACACCCTTTAAATTAGCCGATCGTTTTGAATTTTTCATTGATAATACTTATGAATTTTGAAGTGGTCTTATAGGAACTGGACAGCTGAAATTATAATATTTAAGCACAATAAATAAACAAACAACTCTTTTGAACGAAATTGACGTAAAATATACTTTATTCTAAGCATCCAAATATGTATGGATGTATCTTGTTGAAATTCTAACTGTTTGTGTAGCAACGAAATAGAATCAGGGTGGTCTTATAGAAGTTGGACAGAGTGTATGTTAGTCTAGATAAATTTACGAAGTTACTTAGTTAGGTAAGGTCTTCACGCCAAGAGAGTTTCATTCAATTTTGAGAGGGTCATGCCAACATCTGATCGAGTTGGCGTAAAATCCGTCAAAAATTTACAACAACTCCCAGAAACACAACATTCAGCATCCATCTGAAAAGTAATCTCAGTTCGATCGAGCCTTGCAACAGACGGCGCGCGCACCGTCACTGCTTTGATTCAATTTTGGGATAACATTCCGCGGATCTGTAGGGGACACCATACCAGCCCCGTCTAAACGTCGTATCGATCGACCAACTCTCGACAGAAGGTGTTGTGTTTAGGCTATGAATAGACTCCGCGTGTCTAACATTTGGTCGAAACAGTGTAAGTCAAAGATCGAAACTTCATACCTCTCGAATTCGCCGGGGAGACTTGTGGCTGTGGCACAAAGGCGAGCGCATTCTTCTCCGTATGATAAATTAACACTCCCTCTTTGAACATAACACCGCGCCGCATACACACACTCCCACGTATCAGTCGCAGGTGATAGCTTAGGATCGCTATTGTTTATCGGCACTGAAATTGATGATGCCGTTGATGACTGTCATAATAGCGGTATCCCACCGCTTGGCCCGGGTGGATGCCAAACTCATTCCCCCCTCCCCCTCCCTCAATCCGGTGTTCCATCATTAGCAAAAGTGTTGTTTCCTTGATGTGTGCTATGTGTGCTCCGAACTTGACAACTCTATGAAAAATGAATTAGAAACAACAATATGTAAGCGTTCGAGTGGAAACGTTCGGCATGATGATGGGTAGGGTGGGGGGAGATTTCGCCCTCGGCGCGAAAAGTCCGTTGTTCTCCGTTGATCTGGTCTGAACGTCAGAATGCACCTTCTCAGGGGCCACGAACTCGAAGAGAAAAATTAATCATTCCACGGGTAATAGTTCCGTTGCGCCCACCCCCTGACGCTTTGGAGCAATGTTTCGCTATTTCCAACCACACACGTAGCCTGGCCCGAAACTACGAAACTACGATACGTTTGCTGCAGCATCACCAACTGCTGGCAAAGTTCAACTCACAGCGGAAGATAATTGAGATTGAAGTGATTAAACGAGCAAAACAGTGGTCGAGATTTCGTTCCAAAAGTTGGTCGGCGAATGCGAAACGATGAATCTGGCCCATCATTTCTCATACAGACGGATGTACACCTCGTTGGCTTCCGAGGAGAAAACTTCTGCCCCCAGTCTCACACTCGTCCCCCTCCCCGCATGAATATGTCCACACTTGAATTTGTATCGCTTATTTAGGACTCCACAGTCCGTACTTTCGTTTGATAAATGTGTACCGATAGATTCGATGTGCTTTTGTCTTGGAGCATACGGTCCCCCCCGAACCCGGACTGGAAAGGACGACAACAAAAGGTATGGAGCAGTCCTGAAATGACGAGATAAGCGGATTACAACAGCCGTACACATTTGGCGAGAGTTGGGAGAAGATGACGCCTGGGAGAACCATATGGTCACAATCTGCGGTCCACATCTCAGCGCCAATCTTCTTACATGATTGGGTGATGTTTCCGTCCCGTTGGCCATTTACACGCATGACAAGGAACACACGCGTGCTGTGCCAGGGCTACCACTGTAATCAGCTGCGTGCTGTGCAATTCCTGGTGGGTCGCGTAGTAACAGGAGCTCTGAGCATGGCAGGTAAATGGGTTTGATCGAATATGTGAATACTTTGCGTTATCGGTGACGGTGACGAGCACTAAGTGTGGTTTGCCTCTTTGTTGTGGTGAATTATTCCTCCAAATGTTTGAATATTTCAAGTGGAAAATGAAGTAAAAGAGAATTGAACTCTCTCCACCAAGGATGACAGCTAAGCTAATCTAGACCGGCAATATTAAAAGAAAGGGCTTCTGTTGAGAAGCGTGCAAAGCGGAGATAAGAGTGTGTGTATTCAATTGCTTCAAGCCATCAATATATGGATATTTTTTTGCGTACGTGCGTACTTCCTTAACCGGTACATAAAAATAGTACATCTTCGCTACGCTGAAACCCCATTTGTATCTGCTCCCATATGCAGTGGCACTGTCGCGATGCCACAATCGCTTAATTTTTTGATGCTATTATGGACGATTGTTTGGTGGTGCAAATTATGCAACCGTGATGATAAATATAAAAAAGGGGGGGGGGAAAGAGCCAGAGGGAAATATTTGCGCTACGGTATGAGTAATGAATCTCTGCTGAGGCAAATATTCTGTCTCTTTCATTACTCCAAGCAGCTTGCACTAAAGCTGTAACGAGGGGTCAAATGACCCATTTTAAACTTTTAGTCAAAATTTTCTTGCAAATTACATTGTCACAACATCATTTGCCTACACTACTTTTCCTAAAACATACATCGAATGTATTTTTCAGTGTTTACTCCTCTCTTGTTATTTTTTTTTACTGAGAAATATATGTAATCTGCCCTAACTACCGCAACGGGTCATTTGACCCTTGCAGATATTTATATGATACTAGCTAACCCGGCAAACTTCGTCCCGCCCATTTACTTGATTAATTCTCGAGTAATGCAGAAATTTGTGTTTTATTTGTATGGCAGCCACCCCTAAGAGAGGGGGGAGGGGTATCTAACCACCATAGAAACATTCATTGCACCCTAAAGTTTCCATATGCCTAATTTGGTTTAATTTGCTTGATTAATTCTCGGGTAATGCAAAAATTTGTGTTTCATTTGTACGGCAGCCCCCTCTAAGAGAGGGGGAAGGAGTATCTTAACACCATAGAAACATTCATTGCATCCTAAAACCTCCACATGCCAAATTTGGTTTCATTTACTTGATTAATTATCGAGTAATGCAGAAATTTGTGTTTCATTTGTATGGCAGCCCCCCCTTTGAGTGGGGGAAGGACTGTCTAACCATCATAGAAACATTTATTGCACCCTAAAACTTTCACATGCCAACTTTGGTTTCGTTTGATTGATTAATTTCCGAGTAATGCAAAAAATTGTGTTTCATTTGTATGGCAGCCCCCTCTAAGAGAGGGGGAAGGAGTATCTTATCACCATAGAAACATTTATTGCATCCTAAAACCTCCACATGCCAAATTTGGTTTCATTTGCTTGATTAATTATCGAGTAATGCAGAAATTTGTGTTTCATTTGTATGGCAGCCCCCCCTTTGAGTGGGGGAAGGACTGTCTAACCATCATAGAAACATTTATTGCACCCTAAAACTTTCACATGCCAACTTTGGTTTCGTTTGATTGATTAATTTCCGAGTAATGCAAAAAATTGTGTTTCATTTGTATGGCAGCCCCCTCTAAGAGAGGGGGAAGGAGTATCTTATCACCATAGAAACATTTATTGCATCCTAAAACCTCCACATGCCAAATTTGGTTTCGTTTGCTTGGTTAATTTCCGAGTAATGCAGAAATTTGTGTTTCATTTGTATGGCAGCCCCCCCTTGGAGAGGGGGGAGGGGTCTCAAAATATCACGAAAACCTTCCCCGGCCCCAAAAACCCCTACATACCAATTTTCATGTCGATCGGTTCAGTAGTTTCCGAGTCTATAAGAATCAGACAGACAGACAGACATCACTCCATTTATATATAAATATATATAGATAGATCAGAAAGATTTGTATGTGTGGTTGTGATACAAAACCATTGTATTACACATTTTTTACTATTGCTTTATACATTTTGTTGTATTTGTGAATGAATAGTGAATGATCAGAGTTAATTGTATTGCTGACTATCCAAGCGAGCTAACAGTAACCATTCCAAGCTACAGTGCTATTTTGCGTGTCAAAAATTGTAATTTCAATATTTTGCTAATAATTGTTATCCCAAAATGTCGAAATATAAAGGAAAAATGAGGTATGCCACGTTTCTCAACAAAACTATATAAACGAGTCATTGTTCACTAACTGTTTACAAAAGGGTCACTTTACCCGCTGTGGTAGGAATAGGTCTACATGAAACATCGGTAGGTTTAGTGTTAACATCGTTTGTTTTCCTTCGTCATAAAGGGTTTCATTGGTGCCTTTGACATTGCATCAATGTATTGAACTGCCAAAAAACTACCTCCAAACTAGGATTGCATTTACGCTAATCTTGATCATAATGAAGCAATGCTACTCTTTTCGAGGTTATTGAGATTCACAGAAAGAGTTTATTTCGTTTATTCAGTCACCAAGAAAGTAATTGTCGTTCTGGAATTTTGTATGTAATTTGGTTTCTTTTGCCCGTAGCGAAACATTCTCCATTAAAGATGACAGCTGCGCTTATCCCGAGCATGAGCAAGTAATGAAACTTTTTTCGATTAACAGAAGCGTTTCTTTTAAGAATAGCGCAAAATGATGAGAAGTGTTTATATTCCCAGTCGCTTCAAGCCACCAAAGCATGACTCTGTATAACCCTCTGGGGCTGATTCTGATGCGCGAATGAGTGGTGACAGCTCGGAAAAATTGCCTCACTCAATTCCGGAAGGCGACTGGGTGAGATTTTTACCTTGAATGAACTCACATGAACACTCACTCAATTCTCGTGGGCGATTGCAGTGGAAAAACATGCCATTTTGTGACTTTTGAAGTCGTATCCTCATTTGTTATCGACTAGTACCAGCAATGTTAGCCAAAAATAGTATTAGGCATTTCCAATAGATTTGAACGATCTCTAATAATTCGCCGTTCCAAACGGGCATTTGCTACTCCAGATTCAAAGATGAATTAATCATTTACTTTGTGAAAATTTTCGGAAAAAATTATACAATTTCGAATGCAATCCAGCTAAACTGTGAATTTTGATATAATTTATATTTATTATTAACATGTAGTGAGTTCAAGTATTTGGTATGCTATTACTAATGACAAGAATATACAGGGTTTTCCAACTTTAAATTCCGAAAGTAAATTGAAATAAAACACACTTAGAATTCGAATTTCGATGAAACTTTTATTTCAAATTAAAGTTTGGTTTATGCCATTATGTGTGGAATACAACATCATTCAAATGTCCACCTAGGGCTTCCTCGCACACCTTGATCCGGAACAGGTAATTTTCGATGACTTTTCGGCACATATGGGGCGATATCTCGGTCATAACTTCACGAATGTTGTCTTTCAAATATTCAAGAGTTTGCGGAGAATTGGCATAGACACGGTCTTTCGCATAACCCCACAAAAAAAAAGTCTAGCGGGTTCAAATCGCATGATCTGGATGGCCAATTGGCATCACCAAAACGCGAAATTATGCGTCCCTCAAATTTCGTTCGCAATATGGCCATGTTCGGTCGTGTTGTGAGGCACGTAGCGCCGTCCTGCTGAAACCACATGTCATCCGTATCCATATCTTCAATTTGTGGCAAAAAAAAATTGGTTAACACTCGGCCATAGCGCTCACCATTCACAGTTACCGTCTCGCCGTCCTCATTTTCAAATAAATACGGCCCGATTACTCCACCAGACCATAATGCGCACCAAACAGTGACTTTTGGCGAATGCAATGGCCTCTCAACAATCACGTGTGGATTTTCGGAGCCCCATATACGGCAATTTTGGGTGTTCACATAGCCACCGAGCTCAAAATGTGCCTCATCGCTGAAGAAAATTTGATGCGAAAATTCAGCATTTTGCTGCTGTTGTTCGTTCACCCAATCGACGTATGCCCGACGCATTCCATGGTCACCACGCTCTAATTTTTGCACCAGTTGGACTTTATATGGAGGTAGGTGCAAGTCCAAATGCAAAATTCGCCACAACGATGTGTTTGACAAGCCCAATTGCTGAGCACGCCGTGGAATCGAAACATTCGGGTCATCCTCCACACTGGCAGCAACAGCAGCAATATTTTCGGCCGAACGCACATTGCGATGATGCACAGGTTTCACAATATCCGCTACGGATCCAGTTTGTTCGAATTTACGCACTACATTAGCGATTGTGTGCTCTGTAGGCCGTCCATGACGACCAAAATCCGTCCGTAATGCTCGAAAAACATTTTCCGGTTTTTCATCGTTTTTATAGTATAATTTAACAAAATTAACACGTTGTGCGATGCTAAAACGATCCATATTGTAAAATGGCAGACATTCAACTAACGATATGACGCTTCGGTTGACAGCTATGTCGAACGGTTGTCAGCGCAGGGATGTATACTTTCGGAAGCCCGAAATGGAAAACCCTGTACATCTTTTGCAGCCGCTATAACGCGGTACAAAATTAAAATGTAAGTTTACAATAGTTGATTCTAACTGATACGAAAAACTGAATTCAGCATACCGTTTCCTTTCTCCATAAACACAAATCAGACTTTCAAAAAATACGAAAAGCTACTTAAGCTACTATAAAGAATAGTCAATCTTCCGATAAACTTTTAGCGTAATTATTACGGAATCAGAACCGGATACTAAGTCAAAAACGAATGCGGAATCAAAACACGGATACGAAATCGAAACAATTGAAATGAAATACACTCATATTAATGCAAAGGGACTATGCAAAAACAGATTTGAAAATATATTTTTTTGTCTTCTTCTCCCCCTTCTTTTTAATTTTCATCAATTATAATAAGAGGAAAACATTTATAAAGATAAACGAAATTATTTCCTGTACATATTTGTAACAAGGAATGCAAATTTTTAAAATAAAAACAGGAAGTGGGTTATATCTGTGGTATAACCGCAAGGGTGACGTAGGACTATCGTTGATTTAGTGATCATTTGTTTGAAGTTGTATCTGAATCAATTCATAATGAATGGATAAATGAATAAATTGCAAGATTGCTGAAAGTTCTTGTAAATCTGTGAGCAGATGAGTATATGTATAAAATTATCATATATATTTAGAAAACAATTGAACTCTTCCAAAGTTGTGGAGTGCTCCTGAAAAGAACCGGCTTGGTGTTATGTGGACCTGAAATGAGTGATTGCCAGATGGTTTGATTGGTGAGCCCATGTACGAAACGAAACAATTAGTATAAATAAAGTCATAACAAGATTTATGTAAATGTGTGTGTATGGGTATGTGTATGTGGTGGGTGCTCCGATGCATCAAACGGAACCAATTTTCTGGCCAGGTGATGAATCTCTCGATCACTCGATCCCTTGCCGTCCAGCTCGTCCAGCTCGTTCCGCTTGTTCAGCTCGTTCAATAACGATGTTGTCTTGTCGATGTTCTCACGAAAAATGAATGCGTTTCACCACCAGAATATCGCTTAAGTATGCTTTTTGTCCGTGATTGAATCGAAAGAAGGTGTGGTTTACGATGGCAATTTGGAAGGCAAACTAGAGGCGAATGAACTCTCTGAGTTTGAAACTTTCGGCGACTGAGCAATAATCGATTGAAAATTATGTTTTTCGCGATGCGAAACATTTTCCGTTGCACGCGCATCCAATATTGGAAACGAACATTTCCTACTGATGGGGAAGAATAATCTTCAGAAGCTTTCCTGCTAATTGAACTTGATTGAAAAATCAAAAAACAAATGTATTTGGTCGCAGCGTTATATGTTAGAAAACATTTAAAAAAAAACTCTTTCGGATGAATGTATTTTTCAATTCCCAGGGGAACTGGCAGATTATTTTTCAGCAACAATAACATTTTCTCAGATTCTCTTCGATACTCGAAGGCCACCAGTGATTAATGCTAACTCGATAAGCACCTGTTAATTGCACTTGATTGAAAAATCACAAATCCAAATGTATTTGGTCGCATATGTTATATGTTAGAAAACATTTGAAAAAAACTCTTTTGCATGAATGTATTTTTCAATTCCCATGGGGAACTGGCAGATTATTTTTCAACAACGACAATATGTTTCCGGAATCTTCTCGATGCTGGATGGCATTTAAACGAAAGAATTTCCGCACGTATATATGTGTGTGTGTGGCGGCTGCTTCGATGTCTCAAAAGGAACCGTTTGTGGCATCACTCTCCTCCTGATGGATTCCCTTCTGGCCTAAGGTGCACCAAAAGTCTCTTGGTGACACCGTTCATCAGCGCTTTCATGATGAACTTCAACACAACAGCGACAACATGCTCCAATCGCTGTTCAATTATAACTGAGTGGACTTCCGAGCGGCGCTCGCTTATATACCGATTGGTGATTTCAATAGCCTGATTTGATAGCAATTTTAAGGCTATTGAAACAAGTTTTTGGATGAAAAGGTAACAAGTATATAACGGGTAGACATTTTATCTTTCGAATGAAGTGTTTATCATACCATTTCGTTCAGTTGTTTAGGAGCTATTAACGCTCAAAATCTCGGTCTCCGGCGTAACGCTTTCGTTTTCGAAACTTTGATTTTACACCCCGGTATAGAAATGAAAGACGTAGTCCTACGTCAAAAAAAATATATATTCATGTAACATATTGAATACATAGAGCTTTTGCGAAAAAACACAAGCTATGACATATATTTCAATGAACACTGCACCATTTGTAATTCATTGGGTATTTTACTCCAAAATGAACCTCTCACGTCAGGGCAATCGCCTCCGGCGATACGGTGTCCTGGGTCATGTGACTTTGAGGAGTTCATTGCTGTCACATTCCATTCGCGCAGGAGAATCAGGCCCTCTGGCTACTGGTCAGTGGAAACTAGGATCTACAGGGTCGTAAATGAGGACAATGGTACATCACTCATATTTATCAATGTTATGCTGTCAGCTGTAATTCACTTATGATCAACAACCATGAACCAAAACAACAAGGTTGACACTGCGAACGAATTATAATTTCTTATGCTCAAAGGCCACAGGGTCTACTGTTCTAGACCTAGCCTCACAGCGAGGGAGGCATGAACACACCTTTCGGGTCCGGAGAAAGCAGGACTAGCAAAACGTAGTGATTTTAGAACACCGTGAAAAGTTTTAGGCTATTCTAATTATATAAACAATGAACAGGGTATACTCTCTGAATTTGGAATTACCTGAATATGATATATAAGTTTTTTTAACTTCATTATCCCCGTATAGTATGACCCGATGCGATAAGTACAACACAAGATATGTTTAAGTGTTGCCATATATTGAAAATAGACGACATTTCTTTTGCCCCAACCCAATATATGTTAATATTTGATTAAGTTGGATAGTTTCCTTTGGCAAGCGATGTTTGGATACCCATCTGGAAGCTTTATTCGCGATTTGCAATTAAAATCACTGCTGGAGAATCGCACGGAGCACTTCATTTTTAATTTTAGGTTATGATTTCTATGCTCATGATTTTCTATGCTGGCTACAAAAAGGCGGTAAAATGGCCCATCCCTTTGTATAAAGTATATCATGATTCGACATGATCAGGACAACGCCATTTAACAATATCGTGAGCTGTGCCAACATTTTATTGTCGACATGTACGCGAAGGTAGAGAGCGAATGGCTACACTCTGTCCAACTTCTATAAGACCAGGTGATGATATGGCTGCTTCGTGCCATTGTAAACAAACAATGCTTCAACTTATATTCTAGTGTATTGGTATTGGTGACTACCATACACTGCATGATTTTCATATGTGTATACGCACACATTGTTTACGATGAGCGTAAACAAAAGGTATTGTATTTTTCAAGTGTCAAGTTTCTATAAGACCAGTTACATTTTTCCGTTGTTTTAGTTGTTTTGATCAATAAATCTGGAAAATGCCAAAGGGAAAAGTGCTCACGGAGAGAAAAGAAAGACAAATCGATGTATTTCACCAAGAAAATGTTCGTATCAGAGAAATTACACGTCGGATTGGACGATCCAATCAAGTAGTGCTCAATTATTTGGCGAATCCTCAAGGATACGGTAAGAAGAAGAGAATTCCACATAAATCGAAGCTCTCTGACCGAGATAAGCGGGAAATAGCTAGAACATGTTCGAATACCTCAAAATCGCATGTGAAATAAAGCAATATTTCAATTACTTAACTGCTCGGGTAAAAAATCCTCACATGAAGAGGGCTTAAAAGGTTAAAACTTCTCATCTTACACCATCTCACATCGGAAGACGTCTGAGTTTTACTAAAGCTCACATGAACCGACAGTGGGACAAAGAATGCTTCCAACAGAATACATTTTGCTATATACCATAACGAAAAGTTCTTCAATCTATAGGTTATCTTTACTGACGAAAACAAGTTCAATTAGGATGGTTCTGATGGTTTCAACGGGTACTGGTGTGATTTACGGAAGAAGGAACAGTGTTTGTTAACCACGACTTTTGATGGAGACTCGTGCATGGTTTGGGCGGGATTCTGTGCAACCGGAAAGCTCAAGATAACTTTCACATCATTCAAGGATTACATATATTTCTGGAATCCTCTCTCCTACCGTTTTTGTGTGGATATCGTCACAAAAAATTCACATATCATATCATATTCATATCAGCAAGGAAACTAAGCAATGTGTTAAGGACCAAAAACTTATTTTTTTGGAGCAGCCGGCTCGCTCTCCAGATTTGAATACTGTTGAAAATCTTAGGGGGGGATCCTTGTACGCAGAATATACACTAAAGGAAAACGGTACACCACGATTCAAGAGCTCAAGGTCGCAATTTCGGTAAAATTCAAAAATACCGAGGAATTCACTGCTCAGCAGAATTTGGTAAATAGTATTCCAACACAAATTTTCAAGGTTATTAGGGGCTGTCCACATACCACGTGGACAACTTTAGGGGGGGTAGGGGTTATGAAAATGTCCACGCTTGTCCACGTAGAGGGGGGGGAGGGGTTATAGATTTTGTCCACGTGGACACGAATAATAAAGACTTTCACAAATATAATCACCGATACATTCTAAATTAAATAAAAACTGTTCCACATTCAAGACTTTTAAAACATTCCGCCAAACCTGAGTATTCCGTATTTATCAATAAACGGATTGAGCTGCCTGAGAGTGCTTCATATAGTTTTACTTATATCATTCTTCTTCATTGAAATACATATTCTGAAAATAACTCACGTTCCTATGATCCTATGACTTTTATAGATAGGGGTTATGCTTAAACGTTCATAGACCAAAACTATAAAAATTAAACGATTCCATTATGGTTGAGATTTCATGCTATTCCGCATGTAACTTTTTTCATCAAATATGATTTTATATGGATTTTGTTCTATCTCGAGAACAGTTGGTCTTAGGATAATAATGTCAGTATAATTTTTCGTGTAAAATCAATTTTTTGTATTTCTTCTGCTAAAAATACATGATAAGCTTGTTTCTTTCTATCAGCTCTTTTCCGCAAAATTTTCTCATCTTTCAAATGAATGCAATTAAATCGTTCTAAGTAGCGTACTTTTGAATTAAGGTCAATTTAAGGCAAAAAATAGGTCGCAAGAAATGTTCAATAATTCTTTCATAGTTGAGATTTGAGCTTGATTCCATAGTTTGGAATGAATGAATCGTAAGTTGTCTGATGTCACTTTTCCCCGCGAGCACTTTGAAAGTCATCTAGACACTCAAAGCAGAATGTTCGATAAGGACCCTTAGAATATTCTCCGAACTATGGCGGAAAAGGTTTCGTATTGCGCTACCGACTAAAGGTGAATCGGAAATACAGAGTGAATATGAATCGGCATTTGCAGTGATCGATCATATACCGAAGGAGACAAAGAACTGCACTCAACAAAAAAAAAATGAAGGATCAGAATGCGACATCGTAAATTTTGGGTGATTTTTGGAACGCTGTAACTCTGTCATGAAACAATGCATTTGTCAGAGCAAAGACTGGATATTGTATAGAACATATTCTTACTTTCACAACTGCCCATCGATGTGCTCATAATCCAAAGGGAAAGGATAGTTTTTCATTCGTTCAAGAATATCTCTGTAGTAGAATGTTCGAATTAATACGACTGGTGTGATTTTATCACTTCGACATCACTTCTTTCGAGAACACTAAAAAATACATCCGATTACTTCGACGTGGTTTATTGGAATGAACATTTGTGACAATTCAATTTGACGTTATTGCCGTTATTGCCGACGTTGACGTTTTTCGTGTAGATCAGGGTAAGTATAAGTTTGGTAAGTATTTGTGTTATTTTGGCTTATGTACATTTTATAGTTCATTTTATATTTATATTTTCTTCTCTTTTTCAGGTTTTATTTTAGCGTCAACATTCCGGCCCCAGTTGAAACAGTCCGTTTCAACAAACATTCACTCCATGGAATTCTGCTGTTGGCTTGATGACCTCTGAGATGTATCTTCTTCATGACAATCGATTGGCAACACTGCAACTTCGGTGACTGCACGTTTGTAACGACCAGAAGCTGTTTGCACGACAACCACTCGTGTATGTCCATCATTACCCGTAGTCGCCTCTACGATTCTGCCCAAGGGCCACTGAAGCGGTGGAGAATTATCTTGGCGGAGAAGAACTAGCTGACCATTACGAATATCTGTCGAGGAACGTTTCCACTTGCTGCGTTGTTATAGCTGACTTACGTAGTCACGAGACCATCGACGCCAGAGGTCTTGTATCGAGCGCTTCATCTCCTGTAAACGAGTAAGACGATTGGTGTTTAACTCGGTGAGATCTGGTTCTGGAATTGATAGTAGGGGCACTCCAATCAGGAAATGACCGGGAGTAAGGGCGGAGAGGTCATCTGGAGATTCGGAAATCGGCGAAAGTGGGCGAGAATTGAGGATAGCCTCAATTTGAACTACGATGGTTAGCAATTGGTCCATAGTAAACGACTTCTGTCCAATTATTCGACGAAAATGATGTTTGAATGATTTTATTCCTGCCTCCCAAATTCCTCCGAAATGTGGAGAGCGGGCGGGTATGAAGCAGAAGGTGATGCTATTCTCCGAGCAATAGTTGTCCCATTCTTTCGTCCGGAACTGCCTTAGATACTCCTGTCGCAAAGCCTTCAATTCGCGATCCGCGCCGACGAACGCAGTTGCATTATCGCAGTGCAACTGTAGAACACGACCGCGACGAGCGACGAAGCGTTTGACGGCGTTTATGCACGAGGCGGACGACGAATCGGAGACGACTTCAAGGTGCACGGCCTTCACCACCAAGCATACGAATAAAGCAACGTAGATGTTCACCGACGCTCCCCTTCCACTTAACGGACGAACGAGGAACGGCCCACAGTAATCCATACCCGAATGTGAGAATACTCGAGCTGGAGTGATGCGCACTGACGGTAAGGGTGCCATGATCTGTTGCGATAGTCGAGGCTGGCATCGGAAACAAGTGATGCATTTACGCACAACTCTGCGAGCTAACTGAAGACCCTGTAGTGGCCAGAATCGCTGACGTATCGTGGCCAGTAAGAGCCTCGGACCACCATGGAGCGTTTGTAAATGTATCGATCGGGCTATCATCCAGCTGATAGTATGTTTGGCGGGGAGTAGAATAGGAAACCGTGTGTCAAAAGGTGCATTTAGGTTTCTTAGGCGGCCATCGAGCCTGAGCAGATCAAAATCATCCATGAATAGGTTTAGATTTTTGAGTGAAGATTTGGCTGTACTCTTCGAAAGGTTGCTTTTCCTCCCGTAGATGCGAATTTCTGCTGGGAATTCTGATCGCTGAGCCAAACGAACTAGACATTTCGAAGCGATGTTGTATTCATTTGGAGAGAGAGCTCTTGTGAGACGTTTATCACTAGGAAGCATACAGTTGGTATAGAAGCGGTAGCAGTAAGCGACAGTTCGAATTATTTTGCCCAACTCGGAGAATCTTTCGAAAATCGAGGAATCTACTTCGTTGACATGAAGTGAAACGAGTAGACGAGCTTCTTCCTCAACATCCAGGGTACTCAATGCTGGGATTATATTCTGCGGCCAGAGCCCTTTCGCGGTTCTGATGAAGCCTGGACCGTGCCACCAAAAATGTTCATTTATAATTTTAGTTGCAAGGATTCCTCGTGAGATTAGATCTGCAGGATTTGATTCTGTTGTAACATGTCGCCACTCGTGATCCTTCGTCAGACGTTGGATCTCTGCCACTCGGTTGGAAGATTTTCCACTTGTTTGACGTGAATTTGATCCAGTGCAGCACGATGGTTGAGTCAGTCCAAAACACAACCGGCCCATTGAAGAGAGTGTTGATACGAAGGTTGTTAACAAGCTGGCTTCCGAGGAGAGCTGCACAAAGCTCTAATCGGGGAATAGTGAGTCCACGGAGACTGTGCTCCCTTGGCCGAGTGGTTAGCGTCATAACTAACATGCCGGGTGTTCGGGTTCGATTCCCGTTCTGGTCGGGGGAATTTTTCGTCAAAGAAATTTCCTCCGACTTGCACTGTGATCACGCTTATTCTAGAGCTTGCCACTCAGAATGCATTCAAGGCGTGTTATTTGGCATAGAAATCTCAACTAAGTACTGATAAAAATGACGCAAGTAATACTACGTTGAGACGGCGAAGTTCCTCTAGGAACGTTAGTGCCATTGAAGAAGAAGAAGAGTCCACGGAGAGGAGCAACTCGAGATTTTGAGGTGAGAAGATGAGATTATAGCTGGCTAGTCTCATCTGGTGACACGACATATACGGCACATCCGTTTCCTTTTTTTTTATGCATCGCAGAAGCAATGCAAGGTGTAATCCTGGCTTATGTTCCACAGCACCCCCCTAGGGACCTCCAGTGTCCTCAGTGCTGTGATGTCGTTGCGATACTCTCTCCACCATGTGCTTTGTTTGTCCGATAACTCGGTGTCCCATGACATGTTCTCCGCCCAGAGGGTTTGTATAAACATTTTTGCCATGACGACTACGGGTCCAAGAAAGCCGAGGGGATCGAATAGTTGTGACATTTCTGATACAACGACACGTTTGGTAACCACATTCAGCTCAGGCAATGCAGGTACTTTAAATTTGAACGAATCCTGCTGGGGAAACCACAACAGTCCTAGAGTCTTCACAGCGAGGGATTGATCTATTTCTAATTCTGTAGAAGTCTCCCATAGATCCTTGGGAACGTTGGAGAGAACTGTCGTACTGTTTGACGCCCACTGGCGAAGTACAAATCCAGCAGACTGGAAGATCTTGATCAATTACGCGCAGGCCTCCTTGAGAGTTTCATGATCAACATGTCCAGCAATTACGTTGTCGACGTACGTGCCTTTCCTGATTATTGGCTCCGCCAATGGAAACCGGCTCCTTTCCTCTGAGGCTAGCTGGTTCAGCACCCTGGTTGCGTGATACGGAGAACTGGCTAAGCCATACGTGACCGTTTTCAAGCAATACGTGCGAATCGGTTCAGATGGATCTCGGCGCCACAAGATTTGTTGAAATCTGCGATCCTCAGGATGAATCCAGATCTGGCATGCGGAAGTTTATTACGATGGAGTACAAAGCAGGTTGAACCGTTGGACCAATTTTCAAAACGTCGTTGAGCGAATGTTGTGTGGAGAAGCGACATGATCCATCAAATACCACTCGAGTCTTCGTAGTTGAACTCTCCGGACGTTGAATGGCATGATGGGGCAGGAAATACTGTGGGCTACACGACGCGCGCGAGCAAACCTCCATGTGACCCAATTTCTCGTAGTCCTCCATGAAACTAAGGTATTCCCGGCGAAGTTTATCGTTGGAAGCGAGCTTTCTCTCCATTGCCAGGAATCGACGGAGGGCGGGCTGGTACGAATCGCCCATTAACGCTATCATATCTTCTCGCAATGGTAAACGAACGACGAAGCGACCATCAACCTCCCTGGAAGTTGTTTGTAGGAAGTGCTCCTCACAAGCTTGTTCTTCGTTACTGTGTTCCTTGACGTCTTCGATGTTTTCGACCTCCCAAAACCGTTGAAGTTGAGCGTCGAGCTGCTGTTCTGCACATATCATACTGGTTTGTGTTATAGGTGGTTCCGAGGATAGCTGTTCCAGCTTTCCACATACAATATATCCAAGGAATGTCTTCTGAAGGATAGGGTATTCGAGGCCAAGTGAGAATTGCTGATGTTCTAGTAAATGGTAGAACAGTTCAGCACCGATGATGTTGTCGATACCTTTGCTGATGTTAAACTGTGGGTCTGCTAAAGGAAGATTTCGTGGAATGATCCAACGTACGACGATGATGTGGTGCCCAGGCAAGGACACGGTGAGCTTCGATAATACCAGACATTCCAAACTGGTGGAGAAAGTATCGAAACGAGAAGAGAGCGACAAAGAGATTCCGTAGTGTACGTTCACTGTGGACTGTCCGATTCTGCTGATCGATGAATTAACTTTTGTACGTTTCAAACGTAACTTCTGGCAGAGTGCTTCAGAAACGAAACTCGGTTGAGACCCACTGTCTAAAAGAGCTCTGGCGAAATGATTGTTGTTGTCTACATCCTTCATTTTAACAATTGCTGTCGAGAGTAACACTGAATAATTTCGAGGTTTCACTTGATCACTTTGATACGAGGTTGTTTCGCTACCGGGCGAGACGACCGACGAGGAAAGGGGAGCGATTCCGACCGCGTACGATTGACGATTCAACGAGTTCGATCGGAATGTTTCCGCGAGTGGTGAAACAAACGGCTCCGGCTTGCCTCACATTTGCCGAAGGAAAGGGTGGCAAATGTAAGAGAGAATGATGTTTCTTATTGCAGCTTTTGCAGGAACCGCTGGAACAATCCTTCGCCTGATGTGTTCCCTTCAAACAATTAATACACAATCCATTCCTCTTGGTAAGTTCGAAACGTTGTTTTGATGAAAGTAATTTAAATTGGTCACACTGGAACAAGAAGTGTGCAAGCTTGCAGCACGGGCATTTGTGGTTAGAATCAGATGTTGCATGAGCGGCGGTCAAACGATTCTTCAACTGTTTCGACTGGGTTTGAGAACTACACGACTGAGAAATATTTACAGTCTGTATAATGCGTGATCTTTTATGTATGAACTGCAGAAGTTGTTTATATGTTGGATGCTCAGTATCGTATGATTGGGTTTCCCACTCACGAAGCGTTGTTGAATCCAAGCGACTACTCAAACGATCGATTAATAATGAATCCCAATGTTTTTCTGCTACTTCGAGTCGATCGAGAAGTTGAACATGGCGGTCGAAGTCATCCGCTAACTGTGCAAGCTCCGTCACTGATTCCCTTTTCAATTTAGGGATGGCTAATAATCCCGACATATGGCGTTTGATAAGCAAATTCGGGTTCTCGAACCTTTCCTTTAACAGGTTCCAAGCAACCTGATAATTGTGGACAGAAATATCGAGCGAGGAAATGATCCGTGCCGCTTCACCAGTCAATGCAGTTCTTAAGTAGTGCATTTTCTGCACTGCGCTAAGTTGTCGATTCGAGTGGATCAAAGAATCGGAAAGATCGCGGAATGAGACCCAATCATCTATATTCCCAGAGAAATCCTTCAGTTCAATTTCGGAAAGTCTTATATTTGTAATCGGTTGTGCGAGGTTATGTGACGTTGACGGTTCGATAGAGGGTGTTGACCTTGCCGGTGAATGGGCAAGCTTTCGTTGCAATGAACTTTTTAACTCATAATATAAATTTTGGAATTCACGTCTGGTTTCAGAAAATTCCTCATCTGCATTTTCCAAAATCTCTAACTCATCTTGATTCGATTCCACAATTCATCAAGGCGTTGAATCCGAATCGGAATCTGATCCATTTGAGCAGGATCGTATTCATCGTTGAATGATTTAATCAGAAGGGCTGACCCCAATATATTCGTGCGCCTGCGATGTAACGTCTTCAATTTATTCACTTTATTAACTTTCTTCGCAGGCGCCATCTTTCTACCACCAATAGTAAGGAAAATGGTTACCTGGAGTTCTGCTTCTTATACCTCTACTTCGACCTCACCGGTTGAAACCGTCAACGTCAGACGTGGTCCGACAACGATGATGCTGTTGATAAACGCTGCTGTATGCGGCTTGCAAAATGCCCACACGTTGCTGCGACTGATGAGGGTTTCTGCTGGTCCACAAAACGATTGCTGCTTTACTCAGACGAACCCAGGAGAGGTAATAGTAGTTCCTGCCGTAACTCGCTATGCGACCGACTTTCTGGCTTGCTGGTAGACCAATTTGTAGATCCGAATGAATCGTCGGATTGTCGAACTGGAAGAACTGCTGCGACCAAAACTGCAATCCACGTGGCGACGATGTTTCCAAACGGGTTTTGTTTCTGGGAGAGCTTGCGTTGTGTTACCGAGACTGCTTGTTGCCGATGACTGGTACTTTTAACGGAATCGTACCACGTGGTGGTATCGTTGGAGGTTAACTGCGATGGCGATGACGTGGTTAGCTCACTGGAAGCGTTCTGGTTTGCTGTTGTCCCGACCGATGAGGTTAGCTGGAACCGTCGATGGTTTTATGGAACCGACGAACAAACTTCGATTGCAATTCACGTCCCGGGTTTCGGCACCAAATATGGTAACGACTTGGTGTGATTTTATCACTTCGAGATCACTTCTTTCGAGAACACTAAAAAATACATCCGATTACTTCGACGTGGTTTATTGGAATGAACATTTGTGACAATTCAATTTGACGTTATTGCCGTTATTGCCGACGTTGACGTTTTTCGTGTAGATCAGGGTAAGTATAAGTTTGGTAAGTATTTGTGTTATTTTGACTTATGTACATTTTATTGTTCATTTTATATTTATATTTTCTTCTCTTTTTCAGGTTTTATTTTAGCGTCAACACAGATTATTTGCTGGCGAAGATGTTCATGGATTTCCAGATGGAATAAGCACTCTTCTGAAATAAAGCTGTGAACGTAAATTAACTTTCTTGTATCAAATATGTAGGGCCTAATCACGAACGTCACTTCACGTTGTATTTTATGTGATATCAACACATTTTTTTGCAAATGTTTAATAAAATGGTACTAAAATTGTATTTAAAGATGATTTTAAATTCATTTATTTTTATTCGATTGGCGTTTGCAATCATAATTAGTAAACTCTAGATCAATCTTTGAAGTTGTGAAGTTTATATTCAGATGCGGATTGTTCCTCACCTGCTCAACTGTACATTGCTTGTTTCCGTGTTGGCAAACTAGATAACCCTTATATATTCGCTGATGATGACAAAAAAAATATTGTATACCCACAAATATTTCAAAATTAAACTCATATGAAACATGTGCTTTGTAATTTGTACTTGCTAGTCATTTCTCTACCATACAAAAACAATGGGCCACAGCAAAGCAGGTACAGCAGGGTACAGCTAGTAAAATTTGAAATAAAATAAACTTGAATGGAGTTAAAATGGAATTTAGGCGCAATTCAGTTATTTCCCCAATTGTTTTAATTAAAAAAGGAAAAATGTCCACGTGGACAAAAGGGGGTAGGGGTATGAAAATGTCCACACTTGTCCCCGGAGGGGGAGGGGGGAGTCTAAAATCATGCTTTTTCTATCCACGTGGTATGTGGACAGCCCCTTAGTCGAAATGGCAAGGTTACCAATTATTGACATGTAAATCAGCCGATCGTTTTGAATTTTTCATTGATAATACTTATGAATTTTGAAGTGGTCTTATAGAAACTGGACAGCTAAAATTATCATATTTAAGCATAATAAATAAACAAACAACTCTTTTGAACGAAATTGACGTTAAATATACTTTAATTGAGCTTTCAACAATGTATGAATGTATCTTGTTGAAATTCTAACTGTTTGTGTCGCAACGAAATAGAATCAGGGTGGTCTTATAGAAGTTGGACAGAGTGTACGTAACAATCCACATTTCCGATTGCAACGCTTTGAATACGTGAAGGAAGTCGGATATTTTTGTGAGCAGATCTGATGTATTTTGTTCATTTTAAACCCGTAAAACTTATTTCAATTATAATGATTAAAAAAAGTGGGCTTAAGAAAACGAATGGAACATATTATTCCGTTATATAACACAAATCATAAATTGGTAACGAAGATCAAATTCAGATATAATGAATAAACTGAATACCAGAATGAAGAAATTATTATGGCTGAAAATAAGAAAATAAAAAACCATGTCAAATTGCGCTCCGACTGTAAAGTAGAAGCAAAGGTTAACCAAAAAACGAGCGGCATGGAAAATTTCGGACAAATTACGACAACCTTTCCTTAATAATTTAAATCACGTTCCATTGGTTTTTATTGAAGTCGGTATAGACTTTTCCCCCAACGGTTTGCTGTTTGTATAATAATAGCAATAATAATAATAATTATAATAGTTGTTGTTTCGGGTCGAGAGTGCAGTGGGCTCACCGCATTTTCCTACCCACACACACACTCATTTTTCATCTCTTCCGAATACGATCGCAATATAATAGTAGTTAGTCGTTATAATAATCATAATAAATTGGCGTATTACAGATTACACTCATCTTTCCGTACTCTGCTCTTGTTGGTGTTTGCGCTGCGTCGGCTCCTCTCGCACAAACGATTTGTTTTTCATATTTGCCACAATTGACTCTGGGCGCCGATTGGCCATGCGTTTCAATTAAGACAAATTATATCATCTTCGAGACGATCTCCGACTTGGACGCTAGGGCCCTAGCGCCCGTAACCAGATTTGCATCTTTTCCTCCTCCGATTGATTTATTTGAGTGACCTTAATTGGTTTTGGTCGGTTCCCTCGCAACGGAGCCAAATGTAAGGCAATCGAGCAATCGTGCTTAAATGCTTAAGTATTTCCAATGAAGAGGATGACACGTTGAAGTTGGAGTATTTGTAACTAGCTAAGAAAGAAATATGTTTGCCCTGTTTTTTTTTTGTTCTGGCAACTCTTTGGAAAACAATCTGCGTTCGCAACTCGCTGACTCGAAGGGCAGAGTTTTGTTTTGATTATTTCTATGGTATCTTAAATTGTTGTTTCTTGCTGTAGTTGATAGATGGAAAATGTATAACGTTGACTCGCTTCTGTTTGTTTGTTCACTGTTATTCTTGTATATAGAATAAGTTGTGCATTGCGCACGCGTATATAAGTGCTTGAAAATATCTTAATCGGCGTCAAATATTAAAGCTTTTGAAGCAATTCTACAATGCGATACAAAATCTACACTGAGATATACGTGTTGTTACTTTATCTAACATACGCAGCGGATTTACACCATTAATTTAGTTGCCTAGCTAAACAGTACTCTTAGTATTTATATATACAGCCTAACAAGTGTTTATCGCTTTTTACACATCGACCCTTTTTACATTAATTCTACAGTTTCAGTTCAGTTTCTGCTTTTTTGTGGGACATCTGAGTTGAGAGGGGGGAAATTCTAGGGAGATATCACTATCTCGACTACTTATTGTTTCCGGTTGCAATGTTTTTCCTTCGTGCACTTTCATATCGAAACTAAAATCATCGCATGATGTTGCGAATGCGCCTAAATGTAGGCTGCAGCACGTTCTCGATTTTAGGGTAACAAAACAGTGATTCAATTTGTTCAATTATTGTAAATCATTTGTTCCAAATCAAAATCAAAGTTTGTAAAACATATGAGTGCATTGGCTCACAACGTGCGATAGTTTGACATCAAAGCGCCGGAACGCATGGATCACACGCTATCAAAATATTCGAAAGAGAATGGGATGATTTCCAATAAAAATCCGATCAGGAATTAATATCGTGTACCAAAGAACAATATTCCCATTAAACGCAATTAATTTGGCTGCTGCATTTTTTATGAGGCGCGTTTAATTACTTTGATTCAGCAACGCACACATGCTGTGTTTATGTGCAGGAGGTCACTTGGCCTATATTGAATCACAATTAAATTCAATTTGTTCCCGGTTACTGCGTGGGACCCCTCCAGGCTATGTTTTTTCGCTTTTTGGCTCCACTAGCACCACTTCCAGATGGACTCTTCTCACCTTCCCACGCTACATTACATTATTAATCAAATGAATTCGCCTCCTGCCCTTGCTTCGCGTATCGATCGCTCGTCTCCTGGTGCTAAGTGGTCATAAATATGTGCGGACTTTAATTTTGCAAGTAATTCATCGTGTGGTGATTAATTAATCATCGAATCAGTTTGAGACCAATTTGCATCGCTGCACATTTTTGTTTTTTTTTCTACAGCCACCCTCTAATCCGCCCCGGCGGAGCTATCGTGTGTCATGTTCGAATCCAGACTGGCACAATCCGAATCCGGTTCCTGATTGCCGTTGTAGTTGGCTGCTTCCTGCAGTCTCATCAGCATGTTCAGCAGTGGATCCTGATTCTCGGAGTTCGCCGGAGCACTTGCTTCCAACCCAACATCATCGGCGGTGATTTGACGCAGCTGGGGCACCGTTGTGGGTCCGATTGGCCACGGATAGGTGTCCCGAACGTAGGTACACGGATCGACCCAGGTGCCACCGCGTCGTCCGTACAGTTGAACACCCTCGCGGACCGCTTCCATGAGGTACGGCGCCAGATGGTAGTTCCAGACGTCCGTGAACCATACCTGGGAGTCTTGTAAGTTCAGTGGACAGGACAGGAACAGACGGGGTCCAATGGTCACGTCACTGGAATTGTGCGTCTCGAGGAAACTGTTGATGTGCTGCCACACGTTCGGGAGCCATTTGAGGACCTTCTCCAGCTGGGGCTGGGCCTGCTGGGATTGTAGCTCCATGGCGAACAGCTTTCGGCGAAGGTACCGCCCGAGGAAGCCTTTCACCGGTTCCATGTGGTTGGCAGTGAGGACCTAGAAAGGAAGAGAAATGAGAAGTTATTAAATGCATAACAAAAATTCAATTTACGCTCGTCAAGATTATTATACTGCAATCAAAATTTCTCTTCATTATTTCGAATAAAAATCGTATATAGTTTTATGTTTAATATTTTTTCAAGCATATCATAAATTTAAATTACATTGTACTGTCTTATAGGGAAAGAAATTTAATGCAAATTCAACAGTGACAGAAAACCGATGTAAACCCATAATACACCCAGTGTATTTTACCAATTAAAAAGAAGTGTAATGTTCAAGAAAGGAATGCATTGTTGGCGTAGGATTACAAAATTAATGTCGGCGAAAACCAACGTTATGAAAATTTGAGAATGTTTGTACTCTTCAGTACAAACATTTCAAAACCTTGACAAACGTACGAATCAATGCTTGCACTGAGGAGCCCGAACAATTTTCGGAGCAACAAAGTCTTGAAAAGAATTTAAAAATTGTACTGTTGATTGCTAGCTGTATGGAGCGACACTGAAATGTTGAACTTATCGCATATCTAAGTTATTTTTCAGTATCTTTTAGAAGTATCCGATCGGAAAACAGTCACCAATAAGTTCGATCCTCCTCCTAAAATCACACAAGTATTTTCCCGACGAAAAAGCGACATCTGGTGAGTAAAATAGACAGTCTGCTTTGTACATAATCGGGTAATGCATTCTGAAGCAGAGAATTTGCACGTTCGTTTAACACGATAGCAAAATAGAATCTGAGTGTGGCCAGAGTGAACGCAATACTCATAGTGTGGCATTGTTTCCTTTTTCCCCTGAAGAAAGTGATGCATGATGGTTAATTACGACCATTTTCGCAGTGGTTAAATTGTGTTTTTCTGTTACTTCAGTTACTCGTTTTGGTCGGTACATAAATAGGACATATTGTAAAGTGGGATTTTTATTGGAATAATCCTAGACATTGTCCAACTATTCAGTACTTAGTACAAAAAATATTTAGTTTTATTTATTTTAATAGGATCTGTGGTCTATCGATAAATGTTTGAGTTATAAGTGTTCATTTTTGGTACATGCTGACTTTTTAGATTTTTGTTTTCCACCCTAAAATTTCATGTTAAACGTGTCCTAAACGTTGAAAAAATGACGCAATAAATAATTCGTTGAAACGGCGAACTTCCTCTAGGGACGTTAATGCAATATAAGAATTAGAAGAATGCATGCAACAATCAAATTCAATGTGTTTGTATTTGGGAGCAAACCTCTCTTTCTCTCAGACTGAACGTCAGCCTGGAATTGTACCCCAAAAAAGGCCAAACGATGCCAAGCAGGGATCGAATCGAGTCCGGCTAGAATGCAAAGCTGTATAAACGACTAAAGGGTGTGTCGCATCAAATTGCATCACGGAAAAAACGCTGTAGAAATTTAATTTTTAGGAATTATATCTTCAGCTTTCGCTTATAATCAGATAAGAGTGTGTAGATCACGTTGGCCATGCTTCACTGTCAATTTTTCGTAAATTTGGAAAAATGTCGTCGAACGAAAAAGAGCGTCGTGAATTAATCCTGCGCACTCATTTCGAGAATCCGGAGTTGTCACATCGGGACATCGGTAAGATTCTGGGAATCGTCCAATCCACGGTCAGCAGAGTACTAAAACGATACTTCGAGAACCTAACCATCGACCGGAAGGTGAAGAACGGCAAAAATGGATGCTCCGTCAGTGAAAAAGATCACAAGCGCGTAGTTAAGCAGTTTAGACGTGATCCGAGAAGTTCGGTCCGGGATATCGCCAATAAGCTGAATTTGTCAAGTTCATTCGTCCAGCGGACCAAGCAGCGGGAGGGCCTGCGTACATACAAGGCTCAGAAGGCTCTTAACCGCGACGAAAGGCAAAACATGGCGGGGAAGACGCGAGCCCGGAAGCTGTACACCGAAATGCTGACGAAGCCGCATTGTCTGGTAATGGACGATGAAACCTACGTCAAAGCGGACTTTCGTCAGCTGCCGGGCCTGTTGTTCTTCTCCGCAGAGGACAAATTCAGCGTTCCGGAGGAAATTCACAAGCAGAAACTATCCAAGTTTGCCAAAAAGTACATGGTGTGGCAAACGATCTGCTCTTGCGGAAAGCGGAGCGCCCCCTTCGTGATGACCGGCACGGTAAACGGGCAGGTTTACCTTAAGGAGTACCTACAGAAGCGCTTACTACCACTATTGAAGCAGCACGAGGGCCCGACCATCTTCTGGTCGGATCTCGCTTCGTGCCACTATTCAAAGGACGTGTTGGAGTGGTACGAAGCCAACGGGGTCACCTTCGTGCCAAAGGAAATGAACCCGCCCAACGCGCCGGAGCTTCGCCCAATAGAGAAATATTGGGCGATTATGAAGCAGGCCCTCCGGAAGAACCCAAAAGTTGTCAAATCGGAGGCGGACTTCAAGAGAAAATGGATTTCTGTTAAAAAAAACTACAACCTGACGTTGTACAGAACCTTATGAACGGGGTAAAGAGGAAGGTGCGAGCATACGGGCTTGGGCTCGAAGTATGAATAAAAAGAAAATGCCAAAAGTTGTTTAATAGTTTTCATTTTACTGTGTAAAATTTTCAAAAGGATCGGTCTACTGGGCGAATTTCTACAGCGTTTTTTCCGTGATGCAATTTGATGTGACACAGCCTTTACGCTATCCACATAGCTGTGGTATCCTGAATTAGAGTGTAGCTCAGATGAGGGATGGTAATGTTAGAGGCGAATGAACTGCAAAGTTTAAAGCCTCTTAAAAACAAAGAAAGAAGAAGAAGGGATGGTAAACAAAAGAGAGTTCAGATTGTTACGTCAAAAAGATAGTATGTGAGTTATTGTTAGGCGTATTTACAGGAAAGATATATCGGTGTTTTACGGAATATCACATTGGCGATCCTGCCATGATAAACCGTGCATGGAGAAAGTGGTGTGTTTTCAATAAGTGATCTCGTTTGTTGTGTTTTTCTGCCTCCGGTAAGTTATTTGAAAACAGCAATGATAGCGCTGGCTAGAGGCGATCCTGGAAGTGCTGCTAGTATGACAGAAAACATGTTTTCAAATTTCTCAAACTATATGTTTGGCTATGTGAAAATGTCATATAAGATAGAACAAGAAAACAAATATTATTATTAAAACGAAGAATCTTGTGAACTGAACAGTTGAGTTGGATTTTACGTCAGATTATTTTAGGATACAATAGTTGAGACGGGTAAAGCCCAAGTCCAGCTTCTAGTTATATTAAATACTATTAATGTACTATATTGAGTCGGGTTCAGCCCAAGACCAATATTTGATTGTATTTGCGCCGAGTTTCAGCTCAAGGCCAGAATCATTGCATGCAAAACAGTTGAGTCGGGTAAAGCCCAAGACCAGCTTATAGGAATATCAAAATCTATTGTTTCACCATATTGAGTCGGGTTCAGCCCAAGGCCAATATTTGGTTAGATCTGTGAAACAGTTGAGTCGGGTGAAGCCCAAGGCCAGCTTGTAGTGATATCAAAATCTATAGATTCACCATATTGAGTCGGATTCAGCCAAAGGCCACTATTCAGTTAGATCTGCGCCGAGTTCAACTCAAGGCTAGAACCATTGCATGTGAAACAGTTGAATCGGGTAAAGCCCAAGGCCAGCTTGTAGTAATAGCAAAATCTATAGATTCATCATATTGAGTCGGGTTCAGCCCAAGGCCAATATTTGGTTAGAACTACGCCGAGCTTAGCTCAAGGCCAGAATTATTGCACGTAAGTAAGCTCGTAATCATTTCAAATTCTATTTATTCACATCACAATCAAGAAAAAATTTCTAAGACAGTCAATTAGCCATTGTCCAGCAACAAACAATAAAATCTTAGAATCAGTTGAAAGTATCGATACGTTATTTCCAAATTAAAACAGGAAGTGGGTTATATCTATGGTATAACCGCAAGGGTGACGTAGGACTATCGTTGATTTAGAGATCATTTTTTTGAAGTTGAATCTAAATCCATTCTGAATGAATGAGTAAATGAATATTTGGGGGACTTCGAAAACGAGAGCGTTACGTTGGAGGCACAAGGTTCTTCACAAGGATAATCTTCAGAAGCTTTCCTGCTAACTTCACTTGATTGAAAACTCACAAAACCAATTGTATTTTGTAAACTCACAAAACCAATTGTAAATTGTAATAGTCGCAGCATCATATGAATAAAAAACATTAAAATAAACTCTTTCGCTTGAATGTAATTCTCAATTCCAAGGGGAACTGGCAGATTATTTTTCAGTAACGATCATTTCTTTCCAGGTTTCTTCTCGATAACCAGCAAACGAAAAGAGTTGCGCGCGTGCATGTGTGTGTGTGGCGGCTGCTTCGATGTCTTCCCGGGGAACCGTTTTTCGATGCTGATACTCTCTTGGTCACCTTCTCTTCTCCTTCTGATCGATCGGCTTTTCTGCGCTCCCTCACAGTTAAAACAAACTGATTGCGTTTCAGGTCAGGTCAGGCCAGGTAATGAATCCTTCGATCCCTCGATCCCTCGCCGTTCAGCTCGTTCAGCTCGTCCAGCTAGTTCAGCTCGTTCAGTAACGATGTTGTCTTGTCGATGTCCTCACGGAAAATGAATGCGTTTCATGATGATGATGTTGGATTAAAGAGGCTTTAAACCTTTCAGTTCATTCGCCTCTAAGTGAATGCGTTTCACCACCAGAATATCGTTTCACCACCAGAATAAATGCTTTTTGTGCGCGATTGAATCAAGAGAAGGTATGGTTTACGATAGCAATTTGGAAGGCAAACTAGAGGGGGATGAACTCTCTGAGTTTGAAACTTTCGGAGACTGAACAATAATCGATTGAAAATTATATAATTTTCGCGAAAAGAAACATTTTCCGTTGCGCACGCATACAATATTGGATACGAAAATATCCACTGATGGGGAAGAATAACCTTCAGAAGCTTTCCTGCTAATTACACTTGGTTGAAAAATTACAAAATCAAATGTATTTGGTCGCTGTGTTATATGGTTAGAAAACATTAAAATAAACTTTTTCACATGAATGTATTTTTCAATTCCCAGGGGAACTGGCAGATTATTTTTCAGCAACGATTAGATTTTTCCAGATTTTCCTCGATACTTGAACCCCACCGGTGGTTAATGATAACTCGATAACCACCTGTTAATAGCACTTGATTAAACAATATTTGGTCACAGTGTTACATGGATAGAAAACATTAAAGTAAACTCTTTCGCATGAATGTATTTTTCAATTCCTACGGGAACTGGCAGATTATTGTTCAGCAACGATTAGATTTTTCCATTCCATTCCTTCTTTAAGCGTGATTCATTCTGCTTCGGATCAACGGAACAGTATGATAATCATTTCATACAAAAGATAAAATGTCCAAGAGTTATATCATTGCTATTTATTGACTCGAAAAATTGTTTCAATAGCTTAATGATAGCTTCGAAAACAGGTTATTGAAATCATACGTATCCGTATGTAGAGCGCCCACTTGGAAGCCCATTAATCCTATTGGAATGTGAGATGGGGAAGCTCATACTCACGTCTATGCATTATGCTGTACTCTTCCAATTAATTTCGTTCTTGCAGGCCGAACTGAAAAATTGTCAGTTGAGTTAACTCTTTTTTACAGTAATGCTTTTGAATCCGGACACTGCATTACATTCAATATCAATATACTAATCAATCGTATTAATTCAGCATGCACGAAATGTTGTGGCTGCGGTATGATATTGAATGTAACACAAAGTGTCCGGATTCAAATACATTACTGTATAATTACTTCGATGTTATTCTTTTCTCTCTCAGGCTAAGCTAAGAATATAATAAAGAGGGTGGGGTTTACATTCAAGTCTCTTATGGTATATAATATCACGCTTCCTTTGCTTTCGTTCATTTCTTACTCTACTCTCGCACCGTGAGGACTTGTTTGTTTGGGACCAAGAAGACAGCTCGTTAGTCTTTCGGTGGTAAGGCACCACGAAAGCAGCTCGGATAAGCGCACCAGCCGCAGGAAGCGTGAAGAAGCCACATCGCTATCGACCGGGAACTTTAAGTGAAATTCGTCGCTTTCAGAAGTCGAAAAAACTGCTGATCCGCAAGCTACCTTTGCAGCGTTTGGTTCGTGGATTTGCCCAGAACTTCAAAACCGACTTGCTCGTCAAACTTCGCGGTTATGGCACTGCAGGAGACCTATTCGAAGATACCAATTTGTGTGCTATCCACGCAAAGCGCGTCACATTATGCCCAAGGATGTCCTTGGCCCATCGTATCCGAGGAGAGCGTTGCTATTAGCTTAGCATATAATCAGCGGCCCTTTTCAGGGCTCCTAATTTGATGTATTAGAGTTCAGGAAAGTTTTTTGCAGGCCGAACCGAAGGGAGCACTTAGCGAAAATCGTGTTGTCGATGACAATTCGATACCGATAGGTGCCATGGATATGGATTTTGATAGTGAAGAATATGAAATACATGACATGATGTAGTGAATATTTCCCCATATCGAAGAAATCACTTTGATGAAACTGCATTATAAAGTTATTTGTGTACTAATGGCGCAATCTATAGTCGATTCTAATTTGCGCTGGGTATTTCCTCGGAGGATTCGATTCCTCCTTTGAGCGTTATTAATCTGTTTCCGGCAAAAGGTAGTACTATGATAATCACATTATTCGGAAGATAAAATGAAGATGTTTTCTGCTAATTTCCTTCAACCTTCAAACATCTCTTTCTCCCGTTTGTCGTTTTTGCGTTCGCTAATCCTTTCTCACAACACCCATTTCTCGTTTGAGAAACTGTTGAGTAAACATCGTTTGCCAGTGCGCGTAGAGCGGGAATTCCTAAAGATTCATTGCACCTCTAATAAATTGCCGAAAGACGTGGTCTTACGTTGATCGCAATTGATTGAAAAATCCAAAACGAAATGTATTTGGTCGCAGCAATATATGAGTAGGATGCAAATAATCGCTCGAAAATGACATGATTTTCGTGATGTGTAACATTTTCCGTTTTTCATGTTATGCATCCAATATTGGATACGAAAATTATCTACTGATGGGGAAAAATAATATTCAGAAGCTTTCCTGTCAATTGCGATTGATTGAAAAATCACAAAACCAAATGTATTTGGTTGCAGTGTTGTATGAATAGAAAACATTAAAATAAACTCTTTCGCATGAATGTATTTTTCAATTCCCAGGGGAACTGGTAGTTTATTTTTCAGCAACGATGATAACAACGAGGGTACCGCGCGTGTATGTGTGTGTGGCGGCTGCTCCGATGTTTCAAGCGGAACCGTGGCATCACTCTCCTTCTGGTGGATTCCCTTCTGGCCTAAGGTGCACAAACAGGCTCTTGGTGACACCGTTCATCAGCGCTTTCATGATGAACGAAGTTAACTTCACCACAACAGCGACAACATGCTCCAATCGCTGTTCAATTATAACTGAGTGGGTTTACGTGGCAAGGTATGCGAAAAGAGTTAATGCGTGCTCATTTGTAATTGTTTCGCTCTCTCATATTGCTCTTATGGCTGTGGAATATATTTTATACAAATTCTGTACTAGTATGGGAGCGTAGTATATGTGTTGTTATTTTTAATCTCATCTAATGTTATGAATGACATCCTGAAACATGTGCTAAAAATTAATTTTGGGTGTAGTTGTCACATCGAGAAACTATTGACAGTGTTTTGATCCAGATGGTTTGTTTATTCAGAAGCGAGAATTCCATCAAAATTGAAGGAGACATTCAGAAGTTATCGATAATAGAATGCGAAAGGCGGGAATAAATTATTCAGCCCACCCACATTGAGAACCTGACGTGGTCAGGATAAAAGATCGCATAATTCCTGGAATTTCCACAATTGACTGAAATACCGTACTTAAACGTTACCGGGAGATCCTTACGTTAAATCGGACAACCAATCAGGCGTAGAGGTGGAACATATGACCGGAATCTACGAGCAAAAGTGATTCGAGCAGTCCACAACAATCCTGGGCTCCCCTTGCGGTATTTGGCAAAAAAGTTAACGGCGACAAATAGACAAATAGCCGGTAACAAATTTTACCTTGCCAAGCGGTGTAGTTGCGTGTGTTGCGGGTAGTTTCAAATTTGTTTACGCAGATAAATTTGCCTGTAAGTTGATGATTTGGCAAAGGATGGAGAGAAGACAAAGGTTTTCATCACTGGGGCAACAATGAATGGAAAAGTTTACAAGGAGGAGTGTCTTCAGAACAGGATTTTGCCATTCATTCGATCACACAGAGGTCCGGTGAAGTTGTGGTCTGATTTGGCAAGTTGCTATTACAACCGATTTAATCGATTCAATTGAAAAAACTCTCAATCCACCAAATTGTCCGGATTTTCGTCCCATCGAGATTTATTGAGCAATTATGAAAGGCTAACTGAATAAATGTGGCAGAATTTAAATCCAGCTCAGAAGGAAAAGTGGTGGAACAAGATAGCAAATACGGTTACTAACAGTACTGGTATCATGCGGAAAGTTCGAAAATTGATCCGAACAACTGACGAATAATTTCCATGGCTTTTCTTGAATTTCATTAAAAAACTACAAAATGACTTTTTTGTACCTTATTTCTATGCTGAGAGATGTCCTACTTTATGCGACCAAACTCTGACTGAAACAGCATGTACATTCGGATTGGGCGATCTCGGATCGATTCTTAGAAGATCGATCTTTTCCATTCCGATTTCCGATTTTTTGGATCGACATTTGCACTCAAGAAAATCGAGAAAATCGATTTTTATGCTTTCGATCTCTTCGATCTTAGAAAAAACATTTGTAGATTTGTTTTTTCAGTATACATCGACTTTTAATCTCACCAAAGGCCATCCAACTTTTTTTAAAACATAATGTCAACATTTGGATCGCTTACAGAGACAGAACTAGCGGCAGCTACTGAGGGGATGTACTGTAATCAGCTGCGCATAGGATCATTTAACTTGATTTTGACATCAATTACAGGCGAATCGTTCTTTTTTAGAACTGGCGCCAAAATCAAGAATCGACTTTGACTAAATGACAGATGTATGGCACGATTGACTTTTATGGAATCATATCAGCTGAGTTCTGGGCGGTTGTTGAATTTATAATAATGGTTCTCCAAATAATTTATTCAATAAAACGACTGCTTGACGGCACCTTATGAATGCCCTGTAGTTGTGGCCTTTATGCTGAGGAACAAAACAAAATGCTTTTCATGTTTGAATAAAAATATGAAATTTGTATTCCCTGTTTGAATTCCCGCCATTCACATAGATCAAGCAGATTGTTTTGTCTCAACACAACACAAAGTCGCTGACGATCGCACACTCAGATCGCAGCTTGCTCTGACTCGTCGAAGGACCACGGCGCACATTCGCCGTAAAACAACACGAAATAAAGTCAATTTTTACCCTAACTTTTAGCGGCACACAGCAGAACTAGCAGAGAAATTTTAGCGGCTAAAACACGCCATTAACCGCTGCACAACACGATGCTGGCAAAAGGACGACAGGATCGAACACGTTCGTTGCTTGTTTGTCGCCCGGTGACTCACAAGACAACGGAGGATGGAAATTACGTTGGTCGCCCTGTTGACCAGATTGGATTTCACTGCTGCTGCTTCACTGGGACACTTCTTCAAAATAAGGCAATTTCAATTTAAGATCCTACTCCTTTAATTGTCACAAACAGAATGAGGAAAAACTTAAATCTACACATCCTTACGCACTAACAGAATAAGAAAAAGAAAAACTTAAAACTACACTTCTCGCTATGTATGTGTGTACGACTGCATCGACGAGTGCAGCCGATTACATCTTCGTTTCTTCCGATTGCATCATCGTTCTCCCCCTGTTCGTCTGCAGCTGGCTCGGGTCGCGTTCGTCGCGAACATACTCCCGCCGGTTGGAATATCATTCCAAATCGGAAACCTTCGTCTCTCCGTTATCGTTATCAGATATAGGAAGAGGTGCTAACTTCCGGATAGATCGTCGGAAAACTCCTGTCGATGTCTTTACATCAACGACTCGGACCACATTATCTCCTCCCGGGTAAAGTGCAACAATCTTACCCAATCTCCATGATTGAACGGGTTGATTATCTTCTATAATTAACACAACAGTATCCATTTTCATATTCGGCTCACCTTCGGTCCATTTAGCTCTTGACTGTAGCGTCGACAAATAATCACGGGACCACTTTGTCCAAAATCTATCACGTAAATGATTTAAATACTGATGTCGGGATAAACGGTTCACTGCTATATCAGAATACGATGGTTTCAAAACTGGCTCCAACGGTTTACCGAACATCAGATGAGCTGGAGTTATCGGAAGTGTTTCGTTGGGATCATCAGATAACGCATAAAGTGGTCTGGAATTCACTATAGCTTCGATATGCGTTAAAACGGTACCGAACTCTTCGAACGTCAAAATTGCGCTGCCTAACGTACGATGTAGATGACGTTTGACCACTTTGACACTTGCCTCCCACAATCCGCCAAAGTTAGGGGTTCTAGGCGGAATGAATTTCCATTCTATCTCACGTTTAAGTAGAAAATCGTCAATTCTAGTCTTTGAAGTTTCTTCACGGAACATCACGAATAATTGGTGTAACTCCTTAGCAGCGCCAACAAAATTGGTTGCATTGTCCGACAGAATTTTACGAACCATTCCACGTCGGTTGATAAATCGATCCAAAGCGGCAAGAAAAGCTTCGGTCGTTAGATCCGAAACCAACTCGAGATGAATAGCTTTCGTCGTGAGGCACACAAACAATGCGATGTACGCCTTAATATGTTTCGGCTTGTATCTTCCCTCTTTCACTATAACAGGACCAGCATAGTCCACACCGGTGAGCTCGAAAGCTGCAGCTAACGTCACACGTTCCTCTGGTAAATTTCCCATTAATGGCGGCACTGCTCTCGGATTGGCCCTAAAACACTTCACGCAGCTGCGTGTCACTTTTCGAATAACAGAACGAGCTTTTACAAACCAGAATTTTTGTCTTATCGCTGCCAGCAAACCGGATGGTCCCTCGTGAAGTCTCTCCTCATGATATTGTCGAATCAGCATCTCCGTCACCCGATGATTATGTGGAAGAAGCAATTGATGTTTGGCATCGTACGGTAATTTAGAATTTTGTAGACGTCCGCCGACGCGTAGAAATCCTTTCTCGTCCACAAAAGGTTGAAGATTTGCAAGTCGTTTGGGTAACTTATTTCTCTGAATACACTGGATCTCTTCATTAAGCGCAGTATTCTGAAGTACTCGTACTATATATCCCATCGCATCCCGCATATCTTGTACAGAAATGTATTGGGATTTGTTTCGCTCTTCCTTCGCCATACATAGTAGTCGAGTGAATCTCACCACCTGTGCCAAAACACGTTGCAATTTTGAAAACGTGCCGCACCGCTCAAATATTGGTTCATCTTCAAAATTTACCACTGGATTACTAACAGTCGGTCTTCTCATTTCTGGTAATTCGTCATCTTGTAATATTGGTGTCTCCAGAATTTCGTAGTTGGTAGCTTGCAAAAACGGCGGACCATTCCACCACATGTCAGAACGTCGTAAACTTTCTGGATGACAGCCTCTGGAAATCAGATCTGCTGGATTATTTTCAGATCTTACATACTTCCACTCATAATCGTTAGTAAGTCCATATATCTCTATAACTCGATTTCTCACGTAGGTTTGAAGTTGATTGGGATCCTTTTTTATCCACGCAAGCACTATCTGACTATCCGACCACAACTTGACATCATGCACTTTTATTTTCAAAATAGGTATCACTAGGTTGATCAATCTTGCCAATAACAATGCGCCACACAGCTCAAGTCTAGGCATAGTAAGACGACGCAAAGGACTAACTCTGGACTTGCTACACACTAGTCTAACTAACACTGTTCCCTCCGTTTGAACACAACGTAAAAACACACAAGCGCCATAAGCAGTGCACGACGCATCGGAAAAGCCATGAATTTCAATGCGATGAGCATCAGAGATTACGACACATCTCGGAATTTGTATCTCGTTCAACTGCGGTAGTGACTGATGGAACACGATCCATCTTTTCAACATCTCACCTTCGAGGACCTCATCCCATCCTAACCCAGCAGCCCACAATTGCTGCATAATGGACTTGGCTGACACTATTACTGGTGATATGAGCCCGAGCGGGTCAAACAGTTTGGCAATTTGGGATAGAACATGTCTTTTTGTCACTTTCGCATCGGATTGCATCGTTTCCGGACTTCTACAAAACAGGAACTGGTCAGTTTTCGGATTCCAAAGAACACCTAAAGTTCGAATCGTTTCACTCGCTCCAGAATCTTTTATGTGCACTAATTTCTTACGATCTTGATCAGGAACACCATCGAGCACCTCGTTGTTGTTAGAACACCACTTCCGAATAGGAAACTTTCCGTTCATCATAAGTTGCTCAATTTCACATCGTAATTGCTTCGCAGATGATAGCGTTGAAGCACCACTCAGAATATCGTCCATATAACAGTCTTCCAATATCACTTCGGCAGCTGCAGGAAAGTTTCTACTCTCATCTCGTGCCAGCTGAACCATTGATCTCACTGCTAAGAACGACGAAGGAGATGTCCCATAGGTTACCGTTGACAACTCTAACACTTTTATTTTTTCTGCGGGCTGGTCACGCCAGAAAATTCTTTGGTATCTCGTTTGTTTTGGATCGATCTTCACCTGCCTATACATTTTCTCAACATCTGCTGAAAATGCATAAATGTGTTTCCGGAAACGCAGTAGTATGGCAAATAAATCGTTTTGGATTTTGGGACCGATCATTAGCACTTCATTCAAGGATAATCCATTTGACTTCGCCTTACCATCAAATACCACACGTAGCTTTGTGCTGGTACTTGAAGATTTGAGTACAGCATGATGTGGAAAATAATAATTCTGCTGTCCTGGTGGATCGTTCTCCTCGTGAATCTCGTGGCAATGGCCAAGGTCCTGGTATTCCTTGATGAAAGTTTGGTACATCTCTTTCATAATTGTATCATTGGATAGGCGCTTTTCACTTGACAGGAATCTCTTCATCGCTAAAGATCTGGAATTACCTAGTTGGTTAATGGATTCGCGGAAAGGTAATTGGACCACAAATCGACCATCTTCATCACGACGATACGTTCTGCAAAAATGGTCTTCTATCTGTTGTTCTTCACTAGTTGGCATTTTCTCCTCAAAAAGCTCTTCTTGCACGAAAAACCTTTGAATCTCTTTCAACAACGGATCCTCATTGGTGGCACACAACACGTTAACAGCTTCGGTCTCGTACTTGAGAGCACCAGCAAAAACCCATCCAAATTGTGTCTCGTACAAGCTTGGAAGACCTTCGGCCAATTTCAGTTGATTTTGTCTCAAAATTTGGAAAAATAGTTCGGCCCCGATCAACAGATCCACATCTCTTGGCTCATTAAACATTGGATCGGCTAACACAATACCTGGCGGAATATTCCATTCAGAAATGTCAACTGGAGCAGAAGGAACTTTTCCTGTCACTTTTCCTGTCACTAAACAGTCCACGTCACTTTGGAACCCAGTATAGTCGGAAAATAGGCGCATAATCACATGATGTACGATTCTAGACTTGGCACCACCTACACCAATAACTGGAACGTTCGCAGGATACTTTGGAAGCGCCAGTAAGTGAATAGCAGACTCAGATACCAGGTTAACTTGAGACCCGGAATCGAGAAGGGCACGTAGCTTAAATATTTTCCCACTTTTTGATGCTACACTCACCAACGCAGTCATCAAAAGAACTTGTTTTGTTGGTCGTTGAATGCTGGAACATGCTGTAGACACTGGACTATCGGGAATAGCTGACACTGATGCTGTCTTTTCCGAAGTATTTGAACTTTGCGACTTAGGTTCGGTACAAAATTCGCGCTCAAAGTGCAACATTGTGTGGTGCTTTTTACCACACTTCGAGCATGACTTATCTGAAGGACAGTCTCGAATTTGATGGCCTTTACGAAGACAGTTGAAACACATCCCAATTTGCTTCACCTTGCTGACACGCTGACCAACATTCATTTTCAGGAAAGAAGGACACTTGTAATTAAGGTGCGACCCTGTGCACACGTCACACACACTATCTGATGGAACGGATGTCGCTGGATGAGATGTTCTCGGTGACCAGCTGGGCTTCCCCGACTTAGGAAGTTTTTTGGCTACGTTTGAAGAGGACGTCTTATCTATCTCACACCTTTCGAGGACCTGACAATAATTCCTGAGAAACTTTAAGGATTCATCGCAATTTGGAAGTTCCCCATGTTCCAAAGTTTGCTCCCACTGCTTTCTCGTTTCTCCATCGAGGCAAGATGTCAGCAGTTTCACAACGATAAGACCAGCTGTCCCATCGACGCTTTGCTCCATAAATCGCAACCCCTCTACATGACGATTGCAATTGTCGATCAAGTTTCTCAGTTCTTTCCAGCACTGCTTAGATATTGGTTTCATCGACAATAAACCGGAAATGTGGGTGTCGATGATCACTCGCGGGTTCTCAAACCGCTCCTCCAACAACTGCCACGCTTGTTGATAGTTGTTGTCGTTAATGATTCTGGCATCCAGGATGCCGGAAGCTTCACCAATTAACGCTTTGTCAAGGTATTGCAGTTTTGTTGCATCGGAATCACCACACTTACCTACCAAATCATTAAACAGCGCCTTGAACTTTGGCCACGCTTCATACTTTCCGTCGAATGTCGGAATCGGCGTCTTCAGAGGTTGTTGGGTCACAATAACTTGAGGGGATCCACGGTTGTTATGTGTTGGATCGGCACGAAAGAAATCCAACAGATGATTGAGCTTTTCCAAAGCATCAGTATGAATGCTGTCAAACTCATCCAACTTTTCGTCCTGGTCTTCTGTTTTCCCAAAACTGGGACACTGAGCCATGATCAAATCATGTTTCGCCATATACTCCGCATAATGCAACTCTAGCTTCTTCTCAAACGCTTTTAACTGCGATAAGTTGGTATTATCGTTTTGCTCTATCGCATCACTTAGCTTGTTGATAATCACCGATACTCGCGCTTGCACTCGGCCTCTCTGATAAACTAATTGTTTAAATTGTTCCATGGTTTCTCTCAATTGCTCTCAAATGGCAACACTTTCGCTAACACAACTCAAATGTTCAAAACTTCAAAATAACACTGTTCGGAAGTTCACACTGCGTATGAAGGCTCACACTTTATTAATCGCGGAAGGATGTATCACGCTCAAATCCTTTAATAATCGCGAATACACGTATCACACTGGTAAATATCCGGTTCGAAGGACCAAATGTTTTGTCTCAACACAACACAAAGTCGCTGACGATCGCACACTCAGATCGCAGCTTGCTCTGACTCGTCGAAGGACCACGGCGCACATTCGCCGTAAAACAACACGAAATAAAGTCAATTTTTACCCTAACTTTTAGCGGCACACAGCAGAACTAGCAGAGAAATTTTAGCGGCTAAAACACGCCATTAACCGCTGCACAACACGATGCTGGCAAAAGGACGACAGGATCGAACACGTTCGTTGCTTGTTTGTCGCCCGGTGACTCACAAGACAACGGAGGATGGAAATTACGTTGGTCGCCCTGTTGACCAGATTGGATTTCACTGCTGCTGCTTCACTGGGACACTTCTTCAAAATAAGGCAATTTCAATTTAAGATCCTACTCCTTTAATTGTCACAAACAGAATGAGGAAAAACTTAAATCTACACATCCTTACGCACTAACAGAATAAGAAAAAGAAAAACTTAAAACTACACTTCTCGCTATGTATGTGTGTACGACTGCATCGACGAGTGCAGCCGATTACATCTTCGTTTCTTCCGATTGCATCATCGTTCTCCCCCTGTTCGTCTGCAGCTGGCTCGGGTCGCGTTCGTCGCGAACACAGATAAATCGAAAAAAAAGCTTTACATTTTTCAAAGATCGATTCTTTGGTACCGATTAAATCAGTGGATCGATCCCTACGCCGTTTGGAAAATTGATTCGACAAGATCGATCTTTTTACAAAGATCGCCCAATCCTAATGTACATTCCATGCCAAGCCGTTTTGCATGATCTCTCGTTCAGGCCGATTGTGTCACATTTACCCGAAACCCACTCACCTGAGAGATATTCACCCGAATTCCACTCACCCAAATGTAACAAATACTCGAATGCGACAGTTACCCGAAAGTAACAATTACCCGAATGTAGCAATTATCGGAATGTAACATCTACCCGAATGCGATACTTACCCGAAAGAATTAGAAAAAATTTGTTTATTTATTTCTGATCAGTGTTATATGACGATCATATTTGTCTCGTCGTTCATTCCCATTCAAAAAGTATTTTTCGTGGGTAGTGAAACTTGAGAAATAGTGACTGTTCGCGCGCAACCGTTCCTTATTTTCGGATACTTTACAGACAAAACAGATATTTAAATTCAAACACAGAATTTAACACGAACACATATATTTGACCGATTCTGTGGTCCGTATATTTCTGTCTCTGATTCTGTTCTCTGTCTAATCTGTTCACAATCAGCTGTTCTAAAGGGTGTGTCACATCAAATTGCATCACGGAAAAAACGTTGTAGAAATTTAATTTTTAGGAATTCTATCTTCAGCTTTCGCTTATAATCAGATAAGAGTGTATAGATCACGTTGGCCATGCTTCACTGTCAATTTTTCGTAAATTTGGAAAAATGTCGTCGAACGAAAAAGAGCGTCGTGAATTAATACTGTGCACTCATTTCGAGAATCCGGAGTTGTCACATCGGGACATCGGTAAGATGCTGGCAATCGTCCAATCAGCAGAGTACTAAAACGATACTTCGAGAACCTAACCATCGACCGGAAGGTGAAGAACGGCAAAAATGGATGCTCCGTCAGTGAAAAAGATCACAAGCGCGTAGTTAAGCAGTTTAGACGTGATCCGAGAAGTTCGGTCCGGGATGTCGCCAATAAGCTGAATTTGTCAAGTTCATTCGTCCAGCGGACCAAGCAGCGGGAGGGCCTGCGTACATACAAGGTTCAGAAGACTCCTAACCGCGACGAAAGGAAAAACATGGTGGGGAAGACGCGAGCCCGGAAGCTGTACACCGAAATGCTAACGAAGCCGCATTGCCTGGTAATGGACGACGAAACCTACATCAAAGCGGACTTTCGTCAGCTGCCGGGCCTGTTGTTCTTCTCCGCAGAGGACAAATTCAGCGTTCCGGAGGAGATTCGCAAGCAGAAACTATCCAAGTTTGCCAAAAAGTACATGGTGTGGCAAGCGATCTGCTCTTGCGGAAAGCGGAGCGCCCCCTTCGTGATGACCGACACGGTAAACGGGCAGGTTTACCTTAAGGAGTGCCTACAGAAGCGCTTACTACCACTATTGAAGCAGCACGAGGGCCCGACCATCTTCTGGCCGGATCTCGCTTCGTGCCACTATTCAAAGGACGTGTTGGAGTGGTACGAAGCCAACGGGGTCACCTTCGTGCAAAAGGAAATGAACCCGCCCAACGCGCCGGAGCTTCGCCCAATAGAGAAATATTGGGCGATTATGAAGCAGGCCCTCCGGAAGAACCCAAAAGTTGTCAAATCGGAGGCGGACTTCAAGAGAAAATGGATTTCTGTTCAAAAAAAACTACAACCTGACGTTGTACAGAACCTTATGGACGGGGTAAAGAGGAAGGTGAGAGCATACGGGCTTGGGCTCGAAGTATGAATAAAAAGAAAATGCCAAAAGTTGTTTAATAGTTTTTGTTTTACTGTCTAAAATTTTCAAAAAGATCGGTCTACTGGGCGAATTTCTACAGCGTTTTTTCCGTGATGCAATTTGATGTGACACACCCTTTATTACGTGACAACGAAAACCCGCACAAAGCAAAATACAAAAAAAAATCTCTCGAGAGAGACGTGATCTTTGCTGCCTTCGCTGTTATGGATCACATGTTGGCTCGGGGTGTTTAAAACTCATTCCTTGCGCAAACAGTGACATTGAATAAAATCCTTTTCAAAATAATAAAAAGTGGAAGAATGCAGTTTTATAACGTGTTATGAAGTTACTCATTCATATGGATGACGCAGCCTGAAAGCTGACAATTTTGGTACATACGGATTATGGCACTGAAGTGCAATTTTAATTATGAATTTATTTTTTCTCAATAAAATTTATTCATAGATCCAAATACATGACATGCATAATTAACCGGGCAAACGTAATGCACTAGGTAAACGTATTCCGTCCGACGTTCGCTCGGTCGGGCCTGATTAAAGTGCGCTACACATACAACGTTCCGTCACCGTGAAGTCAACGTAAAGGAATGAAATGTCAAATATTCTTCCATGGAAATCGTATGGTAGCATTCACATACACCATCACCGGCAAATTTGACGTCGGCAAAATAAGTCCAAGAGAATAGTTGACGGGACGGTGACGGTGACGCTGTATGTGTAGCGCACTTAAAGGATCGTTTCTATGTTTCAAACAAACTGGGCAATCGATAGAACACAAGTTTGCTTGCGAGAGGCCGCCGCTTCCGACGGCGGGTCAGCGACCGATTGGGATTGCATCTCCTCGGCAGCTTGGTGCCGCCTCGGTTCCTTATCCTCGTTAAATGGGAACTTCGCCCCCATTACATTGATCTCAGAATAAATTTCATCTCGTAATACGTAAGTATCCTATTTTTCCTATATATTCCTTTTCACATTCTCATTTAATTTTTTTATGGTAATTCACGAAACGAAATTCAATATTTGCTTTTTGTTTCATTGTATTTTTACGACACAAGCACAAAACATACTGTCATTAAAAAACGCGTAACTTTTTAACCTGTCTACCGATTTACATAAAGTTGGCTGCGTTTGAAAGGTGACTTTACTTTACCTTTCTAATGTTATCAACGTTCAACAGATGGCGTTACGTGTTCCACGATTTAAATAAAAAGTCCCTTTATTTATTGAACATACTGTGTACATACCGCAAACAGTGTAAAATACAAAATCAATGGGACAACACTTCTTGAGTTTACTGCGATTATGAAATGATGAAAGCCTCGGACATAACGATAAGAGTATTGTGCTCAGTGGGAGCTAATCCGCGTATAACTATCCGGATTATTCGGGAGCTTGCTTCTGTATTGAACGGCTCCAAACATTTACAGCAGATTGAGAAAACTGATTTCAATGGTCAAAATAAAAATCTATTTCTTCCGGTTCTGATAAAAGCTTAGCTCAATATAGTAATCTGCTTATTTTAAGTTTAGTTAGATCAGTTAGACTAAAACAGATATTTCAGTAAATTAAAAAAAATATAGGAAGTTGTGTTCAAGACACGACCGCATTATTGACGTAGAACTACGCTGTGGTTTAATTCAAGTCGCTTGTTTAAAACTGCGGATATTATTTTATAATGCTACGAAAATTTTGAAATAACCATTCTACCAGTTTGGTCGCTCTGAAATGTTTTGTTTTCATTGTAGAATCATTTGACGATAATTGTTTGATGATTTATTCTTATGCTCGCAGAACAATACATGCTCGAGATAAGCGCCTTAACCTAAAGCACGATAAAGGAATGCCAGAGACATCAGCGAGTGAGTAATTTGTTCGCGTCCACAACTCAATCCAAAACGAAGATATGTGATGACGCAAAACAAGGAAGAACAAACGATATTCATTGCTTTGAATACAGAACGATACTGGAAGTTTGCCTTCCCTCACAAAGAATGATCGTTTGCCTCAGCGAATTCCACTGTTTATACTCTTGGCAAATATTCCCCTTCGTTCTTCTTCTTTTCCTTTGTTCACGGATACTTTACATCTTACGATTTCCCCTTCGTTGCTCGTTATTGACAGCTCTGTTCGGGAAAGCACACAAATGGACAGAACAAATGTATGAAGAAATGGGAATGCTTCCAATTTTCATCAATTTAAACCATATACAAACTATGGGATTGTAATGTATAGCATATCATATCAAACAAATCTTAGAGAATCTCCGATCCGTTTGGTATGTAAATCGCCAAAACCCGTTCGCGGCAAAAATAGTTATTAACGTTAACTTTAACGTTAACGTTATTTCATAAAAACGTGACCGGTTTTCTGATTTGGCACCCTTAATGAAAGACATAGTTCTACGTCAAAAAAAAACAATTCAAACCAGAAACTAATGGCGGGTTTACATTAGGGAGATCTATAGCTATAGATGGATTTATTCACGTGAATATAGGTGTAAACGGGTGAGAATAAATATGATACACTTATTCGAGGTATATATAACTTGAATAAATTCAGCATATGTAAACGCTTGTGAATTTCTCACTGGTGAGAAATCACTAAAGTTGGATGCAGTTCTACTTCAGGTGAATAAATTCACCGAAAATATGAATATATTCATTATAGAAGTTCACGCTAGTGTAAACAGTTGATGCGATTTCTATGAATCTCATCATATTTCTTCACATAAATATATCACTAGTCTAAACACACCCTAAGACCGACATTCCACTCAGCGGCATCTACACACGCTACACACTGTCTTCCTGTTGACACAACACTTCTTCTTCTTTTTTGACTTTAAGAGGGTTTAAACTTTTCAGTTCATTCGCCTCTAACATTGACACAACACGATGTTACAATTCAACCCTTCTACACAATTGACGTGTCGGAAAGTGTCGACAGTTATAGCGAATTCGTTTTTGTTCAGTTTCAACCCTAGTGCCGCACTAACTGCTGTCAAAACATTTTTTTATTCATTCAGTTTCGCACTAGTTCACCCTTAAGACAAGATGAGACAACTGGCTTCTTACTCTTCTTCATCGTACAAAAACGAAGCCATGACATAAAGATGCCAGAGTTGTCAAATATTATAAAACTTTGGATTTTTTTTAATTTCTGTTTTTTTGAATCGTAACATTTGGTTGGTGCGAATTTAATGATTTTGCATATTTTCAGTAAGGCAATCTCAAAAAGGATAAAGAATAAGGATGAAGAATAATAAGTCTAATAATAAATACCCATATCTATAATATAATAGTGATATCCATAACAACTCGTCCAAGATTGTCTGGAGAATCTTTTCTCGTTGATTCGTGTAAAACAACGGCGCTCAACTCCATTGTAATTCAGAAACAACTTGAAAATCGTGACTCTTTCGCAATACATGACCGTAGTACCGAATGCTTCGTATACAGCCGATACACAAGATTATCTTGTTGAATTGATGGACTTGCTATTAAAGTGGCGAGAAGAATGTTCAGCCCAGAAATTGATGGACAGTGAAGCAGCATCGACATCATATCAAATTTCAGCTTCATCTAATTTTAGTGATAATGTGGATGACATGAATATTTAATTCGACTATGAGTACACCATCGATGAAGCGAAAACTTTTCTCAATAGAACAGAATAGAAAATTCGTAGCTCTTTACATCATCAAAACAAGTCAGCGGGAAAGAACATGTCAGCAGTGTAACAATTGGTAGTCAGCAAAACACAACCTGGATGGTATCAAGCATCTCTTTTTTCATATTTACGAGCTAGAGCTAACAACTATGCCATCTGCATAGTGAATGATGAGACTTTCCATTTCTTCTTAGCAATGGAAATTATATTCCGAAATATGAAATCGCATTAGGGACCTAACAAAGCTAAATTGACAAATGAGTGTTTTGCCGTTCACTTTACTCCATTGTGAAAAAACACATACATAAACTTGCATATAATTCCTTCACATTTCCTTCAAACAAAATATCGTAATATTCATTAAATTCACCATTTCTAAATTCAATACAAATCCAACGCTATTTATTTTTATTGGCAACACTGAAAAAATCGGCTTTGTTTACAAAATTTATCGAAATCAGCCAATCAGAAATCAGAACGACTGACAGAAATTTGGTCCGTAAAAGACCCCCTATTGTCTGATCTTATCTTAGGTTCGCCCCGAAAGCTGTTAGTTTCGCACTGAGATGTTTCACGGGTTGGCACTCGGGTTCACCAATACAACTATACTGAACTGTCAAGTACCGAGTATTGTTTTGGAAAATATAAAAATAAAGACTATGAAAATGGAAAACCTGCTGCTCTTGCTTTTGTATTATTGGAATCGTAATCCAATTCGGATTCTGATTTTGAAGAGTATATTCGTGTCGACGGCATTAAGCTCCGTGTGCTTTCATTGGGAGGCGAAAATTATTATGGATATTCAGGAGGAATAAACATGCTCTCAAAATCAAAATTATGAATGAAAATTTACTTTAACGTATCGAACATTTATTTTATGTGATGAAATAAGAGGGTTTTTTACGATATCGCAGAAACATTGAACGAAAACTGTGTCTAACGATGATTTTATATTATAATACTAATTATTTGTGAAACAAACAGGAAATGCATCGCCATATGGTTAAGTGAGTGTCAGTACTACATGTGTTAGGTAATCAAGTAAAAAATTTCATTCAAACTTTTATTTTTTACACTGTACTTGGCCCTTTTGTTCTGATAGAGAATAATTTAGCTTCCAAGCACTAATATCGCCACCAGACGTCGACACTGTACATTTGTCGTCGCAAATATAAACAAATCAGACTATATAACGCACACCAACAAACCACCGTATTCGTGAAACTGGAAACGTTTTTTTATTACAGAGTCAGTGTGGCACTGACTCAGTTTTAAAAACGAATTCGCTATTAACGAATCGGCGCGGTTGTTCGTTGATGGCTTAGTGGAATCAAACGAGATGCAGATATCACTCACCCATCGGAAGTTATGGTGCAGCTGCAGGTTGGTGGTGTTGCAGGTTGCCTGCGACATAGTCCCAATGATGCAAGGCAGCTTGGCAGGGGTGGCACTTAGCAGACAGGAGAACACATCACCGAGCGCGGAAGCGTGGTGCAAATTGTCCAGGATTATCACAGCCGGGAGTTCCTCCACTGCACCCTCGGACATCGATGCCTGCTCGGCAATGTGGCCCAGGTATTGCTGCAGTTCCTTGGAGGATTTGTGGTCAACGCTAAAAACGGTAGACATACAGATATAACAATGCGCTACTCTATTTTCATCGAACAGCAAACTCACTTGAACGTGGCAATCGCTTCCGCAGGGTTATCCCGACCGGATCGTGCCACCAGAAATTCCGCCAGCTTTCGCGCCAGGTAGGACTTTCCGGTTCCACTAGGGCCGCACAAAATCAATCGCCGATGTTCGGTCAGAAGCGAAATATATCGGTGCACAATGTTCCTCAGAATCAAGCTGTCGAAGGCCAGGCTTCCAACGCCTTGCAAGCAAATGTACAGCGACTTAACATTCCCGATAATGTATCCACAGGGTAGCAGCTCTGGGAATCCCATCTCGGGGCCCCGCTTCGCCTCGCCCAAGTGATACGATATGATCGAGTCCGTGTTCAGACCCAGATTGGTTCCGGGATCAATCTTTCCCAGATAGTCTTTGAAGGTCTTCCTAACAATGTAGTCTAAATTTTGCCACGTGGTTTTACCGGAGATGTACGTGTAGGCAATGGTGAACTCATTTGGACTAGCGTTGTTGCTTTCCGGTGCTCCCGAGAACGATTTCCGACTCTTCTCACCGTTCTCGGTCCCAGATTGGTCGTGTTCCGCTCCGTTTGGAGAAGAATGGTAATAGTTATCACACTCGTTCATCTCTTCCGCGTACTTGGCGAAAGATTCAGACTGGCCGAGGTAAACGGCAATGGCAATCTTCTTGCCATCCACCGGATCAGCGACATCCTCAGCTGGTGTGGTGAGTATCTCGTTCGCCATCGCCGCCCGTTCAATGGATGGCGAAAGCTCAGCGATGATCGCTGGACTTAGCGGGGCTGGTGGTGGCTCTGGTGCCGGAGCCGGGGGAATATTATCCTCTTCGGTTTCATCCAGGTTTTGGGGCAACTCGAGAGGCGGTCGTGACATACCGTTGTCCGCCGCTAAACTGTACCTCCGAGGTTCACCTATCGATCCGCTAGGACTGACGGGTCCCAGCGATGCTTCGCTTCCCGCCAACGACCTGGTCGTCACCAAACGCTGCAGTCTTTCATTGCTCTGTTTGAGATTCATCATCTCCTGTCGCATCTTTATCACCGTGTCTTTGAGGCACTCCAACTGCGACGCCGAACTGAGCGCCTCCAGCCGGATGTCCGTTAGGACCAGATCTTTCTCGCGCAGTTGCTTCTTGAGATCCTCCACCACGGGGTTGCCGTTCAGCTCGATCGCATCGATTGGTTTGGCTGAAAGATGGAAATAGAGCTCTGTCAGTGATTTGTCGGACAGTTTGGGCAGGAGTGCGGGCGAACGCGTACCATTCTCTACCAACGTAACCGTTTTGAGTGGGCTGCCGTTTTTGCTGGGTGACGGCGGGGGCAGTTGTGCGTTCGGCGGAACAGCGCCGGACTGCTTATCGGCACTGGTTGAGGAGGATGTCTGCTGGCTGCCGTTGTTGTTATTGTTATTATTGTGATGGTGGTGATGATGGTGATGGTGATGATGGTGGCTATGGCCGTTGCCCGATTCCGATGTCGACTTCTGGTCGAGATTCGAGGACTGGCTGACGTGACGATTCGTTTTCGAGATTTTCGCGTTGCGGGAGAAGGCTTTGGTGAAGGAACTCCGTAACTGCAAATGGGATTAATTATAGTTTTTTTAAATGGATCACTTGTATGAGTTGTACTTACCCATCCTTTCTTTTTCTTCTTGTCCTGCGCCGAACAGCCAGAGCTGACAGAATTCAACGAGCACATAGAGTCGGAACTATGATGCCTTTGCATTTCCGCACCAGGCGGCGCTGGTGGCGCTGTCGTCTGATCTGTGTTCTGTTGAGTGAATTAAGCAAATTAGTTTGGTGAGTTTATTTTTAATTACCGCTGCGTTACTCACTCCATTTCCGTTGACCTGTGCGTTAACTTGTACGCCCATACTCTGCATATGGGCGGTAGTTAGGCCAGCCTGGATCGATTGCTTCCGCAACAACTCAATCGTTTGTCGCATGTCCAAAATTTCGCTATCCTGAAAAGCATAATAAAAAAAAACAGATGTTGGTATATTGATTGCTACGAATGTCGGAGGGCGTGTTTCAGATATACCTTCTTTTCTGTCGTTGCCGTCAGTGATTGCAGCCGTTGGGTCATGTTAGCCAAGCTCTGCTCGAAAGCCGCCACAACGTGAGCCTAGAAAGGGAAGAATGAAGTCAATTAGTTAAAAGTCAATAGTCAAAGGCATATTCGGGTTTATATAGTGCTGTAACGTTTCTTTACGAGGTGGTCAAATTAAAAGAATACACTGACGTTACAATTAGTAAAAACTTTATTCGCGAGACAATAAAATACTGTTAACCTGAAACACGTTTTCGAGGAGACGACTTCATTCTCCGTGACACATCGTTGACGTCAATCCGATGGCAGTCGGTATATCCACTGGTGACGTGATGGTGATGTAGATGCTAACCCAACAGGTGATGCAAGGCTCGAAAACATGTACTCATTCAGCAGGATGTTGATTGGTAGCTGCTTCTTCCATAGAGTCGTCCGATATTGATGTTGCTTATGCCCTCAGCTGATTGATATGGGATCGAGTTATCTTTTTGTTGTTCAACCGGATGTTATACACCACCTGTTCACGTGGCGATCGTAGAAGATACAACCACTGGTACACCACACCAAAATCGAATTTATTGATGAAGTCGATGGCCAGCAGGTTGAGTGAACGCTTGGGAACGAAAATCGTATTTGAGTAGTGTCGCACAGAATCGCAGGAACTTTCATGGCCTCTGGCACTGGACGACCTTTCCATCGCTCTGTTGACCGCTTCTGGGACGCCTTCTGATTGTGATTCGAACCTTCTTCAATTGCTCGCACCTGTTCGGATCATCAATCATCGCCGTATCGTTCGTAGAATTGATCAGCCGCTGACATTCATCAATAATCGCCTGCAGGGTGACATCATCTCACTCACCCTTAAGACCAGACTCGAATTCTACGCACATGTTGTTCACCCGACACGCAAATGTGACGTAATCTTCAGTCGGGGTTTTAGCGATGGTGGGCGTAATGTAGCGTTTCTTCAACGTTGAGTCTGTTGCCCCAAATAGTGCTGCAAGCTTCTGAACCATGACGTCGAACTTGAGATTCTTAGGCGTACTTGGCAATATAGACTTAACCTATCTGTAGTGCTCGTGGGTTCCCAGACAGCGCAGAAGCAATCTCACTTTAGCATCGTTATCTAGTCTGTGTGTACTCTAGACGAAGAAGTCCTCGTATCGAGAGGACCGATGCTCAAGAAATAATCAAGCAAATTGACCCAAATTCGACATGTGGAGGTTTCAGAGAGCACGAAACGGTTCTATGGTGATTCGACACTCCTCCCCCTCCTTGAGGGTGGGCGCATAATTCGAGAACTAATCAAGCAAATGGAATAAAATTTGGCATGTGAAAGTTATAGGGGACAATAAAAGTTTCGATGGTGGTCCGACACTCCTTCTCCCCTCTACGGAGGGAGAGACCTCATAACTCGAGAACTTATCAAGCAAATGGAACCAAATATGGCATATGGATGTTTTAGGGGCACGACATATTTCTATATTGAGGAAGGGACTGCAAATGAAACACAAATTTCTGAATAACTCGAGAAATAATCAAGCAAATGGAGCTAAATTTGGTATTTGAGGGTTTTTGGCTACGTTTTTATGATGGTTAGACACCCCTTCCTCCTCTGGAAGGGGGTCCCGTACAAATAAACCACAAATTTCTAAACAACTCGAGAATTAATAGAGCAAATGGAACCAATTGGAATGTGAGGATTTTTGAATACAAGAAATGTTTCTATGATGGTTTAGCAGACCTCTCTCCACTGAAAGGAGGATGGGTCGCATCACTTGAGAGTTGACAATGTGAAGTGCTGCTAGAACGCTGAAATTAAAAATGAAATCAAAATCCGCGGAAATCTATTAAACAAAAAATAATTTATCGCGTAATCCATTATTTTCTAGGCGTTACGTGATAAGGAATCACCCCCCATTGGAAATTCGACTTTGCACGCATCACATATATTGACGCTCGCATAGGGTTCAGCTATTAATCAATAAATTGCTTTTGTTTTACTTTTTTTATATTTTCTGAAGCGAAAATGACGTGTGCACTGTTTTTGGCACATTTCAATACAAATCGATTTTTTTTTGTTATGTAAAACTGTTTTTTTTCAGAAGTGAAACATAAAAAGAATATAAAAAATAAAATAATCAAAAAAACAGTCTCGTGTGTCCGCTTTAATTAGAGCCACACAACGAAAGAGATTCAAAAAATTATGAGTTGAGTACTTCTGTGTGTCAATGTAGTTTTACATTAATGACTTTTTTTTTGTTATAACGGATTTTAACACTAGATTGCCCAAGCAAGTCATTTTGACCGCTTTTCAATATCAATTAGGAAAGCTATGTATATAATGACACAGTTTCTTAGAATGTTCTGACTTTTTACACAACATATAACTGTGTTTATTAATATTTGAAGTTACCTCCCCCCTTCTTCATTTCCGGAGATATATATGTGTTATACCTATATAGCCCAAAAACAGTCATCTGAATTAATTTGAATTTCGTATACTACCTGTTTCGGCTTTCTATTGGAAGGCAGTTTTAATTTTTTGTTTCGATTACCGTCGCATGATAACATACATGTACATGATAAATTGTCACTTTGGGCGTATACTTGATAAGTTGCAGTTTCTCAAAAATCTAAAATAGTAATTATTATTCGAATCTTTATGCAGTAATACTTGTTCAACAAATTGTTTATTTTATATTTTATAGGAAATAAATATCGAATAAAAATGACGTATTGGAAAAGTAAACGAAAATAAGTGAAGAGTGCTGTATAATCAGGTGTATAATCAGATGCAACAAATTGTGAACTATCATGTGGAGATGAGGCAGATTGTATTCAAAGTGAAACATTTGACACTGAAGATAACGATGGGGAGTCGGTCACCAATGATGAAAATTAAAAAGGTCATCAATATATCCGGGAAAAGGTGTGGGGTGCTAAGCGGTGCAGACGCAAAAACGCAAAAACGAGTATGATTGGCAGATGTCCTTATTTCGTTGATAATAGATAACAATATTATCAAGCATATAAAAAAACGCACAAATGTAGACTGCTGAATTTTGAGAAATGATTGAACAACAGAATTTTCTGGGGCTTTTGAGAATATTGAGAATAGTCAAGCTCGTTATCAACCAGGGCAAAATATTACAGTTCTTATTTGGGGAAATATCATCAATGCTTCTCAGTGAACACGTTGTTCTCAAACTTGTCAAGCCATTTACAAGATATTCAAGAAATATCACGACCAATTTTCCCTAGCATTTCACTCGCGACAAAATTATTGACAAAAAAAAAAACAATTCTCGTTGGAACCATTAGAGGAAACAAAAGGGAACTATTCAAATCAGCTTGTCAAACGGAAGATAACATGCCTCTTTTTCCAACTCTGTTATGTAAATCAGAGAATTGTGTTCTTACAGTATATAAAAGCGGACTAAATAGAAGAGTAGTTGTTCTAGATGCTAATCATGAATATGTGAAAATTTATATAGGTAATTAAAAACCATGAAAAGATTTCCACTTTCATTTTCAAAAAAATATATAAATAGTCCAAAAATGATTTTTTTATGGTGAAATAATTTATTTATTGTTAATATTCACTAATAACTTGTTGTAAATGATATAAAAAATATCGAAAATTAATTTTAAATAAATTTCTTCACATATCAGATATTATTTCACAAAGCAATCATTTTGACTGCTTTTGGACAATATAGGTATATACTAAGTTTCGGTCTTTCTAGTGTTAATGATTTGCATGACAATCGAATAAAAAATTCTTAAGTTTCTCTTGATATGCAATACACCCCATGGCTATACGCAGGCAACGATATTGTATCCTCTCCAGTTTGAGAATATGAATCCTGGCAGCTGAACGGAAGCAAAAACTGCCATATTCTAACACTGATAATATCGTTGTTTTGGCAATGCGCACCGCCACTTTCGGTAGCATAAACATCATTTCGTCCAAATTGTTTCATTCGTTCTATTCTATCGATCACACTCGGTTAATGTTACATATCGTTAGAACATTCAAACATACTTAAAATATATTAGTTATTTTTTTTATTCTAATATAATCTAGAGAAAAATATATGGCAGAACAACGTTTGCCGGGTTAGCTAGTTAAATTATATTATAATGACTAGGAAATTTATAGTAAAATGAAATAGTAAAGGGACAATTAAAAGGTCAATCAATTAAGTGTTCGGCGATTGAATCCACAAAGATTCTCTTAGTAAGAAAATTTGAATGTTCGAAAAAAAATTATATCCAAAAATCAATTTCGGGCGGGACGAAGTTTGCTGGGTCAGCTAGTTATCAACAAAAAAAAACACTATCTTTAAAGTGCATTGGAGAGAAGTTACGATCCGAACAAAAAAGACACACTTTAAGTGGTCCCTAATTGACTGGAAGCAGACACTGTGGGTATGCAAGGGCGGGAAATAAAGATATCCTCCGTGAGGCCCTCCGCTGTCAAAGCTCCATCCATGTGTGCGGCGGAGAAGTTGATTCAAATGTCTGCTTCTCTTCCGATCAATTAGGTTGATAGAGGCGAACAGTGCAATAAAGTAGCCATTGCGGGCGGCGGCGCATAAACGGCGACTGTCATCGGCGCAAAACTTTCATCGGAAAGTAAAAAGTCATCTTTTTTTTTTCGGAATCAATCGCTGTGAGTGGGAGGAAAATCGCTTCCGATCGTTCCTTGACGACGAAACATAAGTCCCTCCACTCAGTGGATGGTGTTTATGATGATGATGATAGAAGTTTCACAACATGCTCGAATAGTTTCTCTGCCCAATGCGGACAGATCCCGGGCCCGGGACTTGATTTATGCCTTTGTCTTTATGCTGATTCCGCGGGATGATTTGTGACGCGCGTTGGAGAGTTTTTGCGGGGATCTTCCTTGGTTGAAACTTGATGAATTGGCTGAATTGGAAGACAGAAGTCAAATGGAGATGAATGTCATCATTGGACGACGCTCTTAGTGGGCCGCCCCGTTTGCTGGCGTCGTGGAAATTTATGATAGTTGAATATTATGGCATCGTTAATCGGCGAACAGACCGAGGCGGCTCACTCAAATTAGGAACGACTCGTTCTGAATTCGGGCGAGATGTTGGCGAGAATCGGAGGGCGATATATTTTGATTTCATAATGCTCAACTCGTTTGTCACTTTATGCATACTTCGAGATTGAACCTCGACTCGGCTCAAATCTGCTCGCCAGAAATTAGTTCCACCTCGAAATAGTTGAGTCGAAAAAACCCTTGAGTAAAATTCGAATATTTCTTGGGATATCCAGAATCAGTTTTCGGACATCAATTCTTCGAAACAGTCTGATTCAATATCATCCCACGGGACCTCACCGTCATCACATCATTCTCACCTGCCGTCACATTTTGAGGACCACCTTTTGGATTGGAAACGGCATCCAATAAAATGAATTTCAACGGCAATAACAGTCGTTGGTTTCATGATTTGTCTACTCTTGCCCTCACACACCTTGAACACAGAGAGACATTTGAGCTATTGGTACACGATGATATACAGGAAAACCCGTATCACCATGTCTCTCATCAAGCATTGCATCCATTCGAAACCGATATTTACATAACAAAAACATTCGCTGAGACACAAAAAGCGCGAGGTATTTGAAGTGTATTCGTTTCATCCATAAGGACTCATCAAATGATGCATTGCTTTGTTTCACTCCACTCGGTGTATGTGATGTCAAAGCGATTTAAATTTCGGGGAAAATAAACCTTCTCTCTCAGTGATCCGATAAAATTACACTTAAACCCAGCGTTATTTGAATGATCGAGATAGGCCAATGTGTTGACGACACTTTGAGCCCACGGGCGAATCTGTGGTGACGTGGTTTTCTGGCGTGTGGCATTGCAGCTGAAGGCGCAAAGCGCGCGCCAATGTTTTGAAACTTCTTTGTTCTGGATGTTTTACGACAACAGCTTTGGTGGAGTTTAGCGCACGTGAAGTGTGGTGTGGTGTAATAAGCTTTGCGGCGCTGTACCGCGAGGCGACAACGACACGATTGCTTTGCTGAGGAGCAACTTTTTGAGGGCGCGCGTGAAGGAGATTGTTGGTAGGGCTTGTGCTTTGATTCAAGACAAACTTTGAGAGAACACATTTAAACGGACTCGCGACTAGGCCTCCGCTTGTGTGTTATTGCGATCGGGCGGAACTCGCCGCTCATCGCGGGTGGTATGGAAAATTGTTCACTGCAAGAAAAAAAAAAACGGCTCAAGCACTCAAGTGGCGATAAACTTCTCGCGAACAAATGCATTCGTCCCCCGCACGTGGCATTCCAAAAGTAGCGGTACTATCAGTGTCGATTCAGAGAACGACAAAGGCCGCGCTGGAAGTGAATGTGTGTGTGAATTATGGTGATGTTATTAACAACTTCCAGCAAAACTCCGAGCGGAGAAACGGTACAAGATATAAATTTCCTATTTTAATTTGAACTTTGCTGGTCGGCAGTAGATTCAGTGACGACAAACTGGAAACGGTCGAGAATGGTTACAGTTTGTTTGTGTACCGATTCGATTCCACATTTGAAATACAAAAAAAACACGAACTTTCTGGCGGATTTATTACTTTATATAATGCATGCAGTGGGGAACTTCCAGGGGTTTTCCGATCGTGCTCCCATTGCACTTGGTGCTCCACGAAACATTCACAAGTACCCACTTATTAAACATACAAACATATTTTTGACGTAGCACTACATCTAACAGGAATATATGAGGTCTAAAATGAAAATTTAAACACTGAACATGTAGGAAATAATGAAATATTCCGAATGCTTATAGTGCGAAAAATGTTGGCATCAATTGATTAGAAATATTTCTACGTATCCATAATGATAAATAAAATAATATTTTGACGTAGGATGATGTCTTTCGGAAACATATTGAACTTGAACTTCAACTCGGGTAGACTGTACAATTCGTAGTTGCTCTCCGTGATTAACCTGAACCAACAAAATTGCACAAAGAACACACAGAATGACGCTTGGGACTAGCAAATCATTCTCGTTGTGCAATTTTCGGTGATTCGAGCTTTAAATGGTCAATAACGACGCCGGACACGTCCTTACAGTCACCAGGGGAAGGGAAGGAATGTTAGTATGATATTCACCGCCCGAAGGCCAGAAGGGTCGCCTCTATAGCGTGGTTCCCTAGCGTTTATCATGGAAGGAATATTTGTTAGTGGGAATGGTTAAGAAAAATCAGGATTCACTGCGGTAAGTGATGTGATTATGTAAATGCGAACAATTGACCCTCTCGACAAAACAAAAATACGAAAATATCATATGTTACAACACGCGGCAGAGATTATATTTTGGTATCCTGAGAAGGAAAACCTGTAAAATTGATACATTTTATATAATATATTATATTTATATATTCAAGTTTTCATCGCATGTACTTTTCATCAAAATTCAATCGCGTTGACGGAGATTGAATAGTGAGAAACCTGATAAGGTAACCGAGAAAACTCCTCTAAGGCCAACTGTCTCCGCCCAGATAGTTTCTGAGCAAAGTTCCGAAGTAGAGTAGACTGGCTACCCGATGTAGAAGTGATGAGATATGATCGAATATAATCAAGACGCTTGATGTATACTGATCGACGGATTTATTGTGACTGACTCTGTTCTGAACATTTCTTGCCCTATTTATACCATTGGTCCCATAGTCATTTGAATAGCGCAATTGTTGTATGGGTTGCGTCTAGAATATTCGCCATAAACAATTACACTTTGTATAGCGGGTTCGTTTCCATCCGTTCCAATCTTTTGACAATTTGTTTGTTATTGTTTTGTATGTTGTGATTGTTTGTTTTGTGTTGTCGTTCACCGCTAGCGGTAAGTACTCTGTGTTGTACAATTATATGCAATCAATAATTATCCTTTCAGGTGATTGTTCTGGACATAAAAGGTAAGTGACAATAAATATACTACTATATAACTGCGCTAATTATTCTCGTTTTCCAGGTGTGGACTCAGGATGAGTGTTTCTAGTGTGTTTAGTGTGTTTAGTGTGTTTAGTATTAAGTATTTTATAGCTTTTTTTATGTGTTGAATAAAGTTTTTATGAATGAAAGAAAATGTGTGTTGTTTTTAATTTGTCTGCCTGTCTGGGCCGTAACATTCCGCCCACCAAAATTGGGATCAATTTTCTCGGTTTTGATTGTTGTTTTGGTCTTAGGTTGATGAGTTCTCGTAACCGGTTAAATGTTCGCTTTGATGTTCGTCCGATGTTCGCTAATGAAGTATTTTGGTGTCTTCGATGTTCGTTGTTGGCCGCCCACCATGCAAAAGTGTGCTTGTTTCGTCCGCCCACCGTGAAGAACTGATGAGCTTGAGTTGATTCGAGGCGTTGCAAATTGATTCGAGGTTTCGTGTGCTGCGTAGACTTACATGGCCTTCATGTGTGCTCGTATCGTCAATTTGAGTGGCGTTCGATGCGATGCAATTGGTTTGCGTTGATTTGTAGAGCGTTAAATTTTGTTCCGTTGCTTCCCATTGCGATGTGTTCTGTCCGCCTGGATCGAACGCCAACGTCGTAGACGATGTTGGCCTCTCTTTTGCGGCAGCTAGGCAGAATGCCGAAGGCTTGATGTCCTGCTGTGAGTAAGCTGATGTGTACGATACGTGGTCTAGATGAAGAGCTAAGCGATATAGCTTGTCCATCGCTGCCTTTGTATGCATTGGAGATTTCGTAGGGTGAAAATTGCTGTCGTGTTGGTAGGATGAGCGACTTCGCTGGTCCATCGCTGCAGCCGTTGACTTGATTGGATTGGTGGATGATAGCTTGTATTGCTCGGCAACCACAATGTATGCAGGATCAGAAACTTTACTATACAATGTGAGTCGGCCTGCATACCATTGAGTGGTCGTTGTTGAGGTTGTCGTAACTGTCACCTGATCAGAGTCGCCGTAAGGATCTGTAGTCGATTGTGCGTCGTCTCGATGGGAGGCTAAGCGATTTCGCTCGTCCGTCGCTGCCTCTACCGATGCGGTTGAGTCACCCGCCGGTGATGAAGAAAAGATTATACTGTCGCTGGGATAGGTAATGCGATGTCGCTCGTCGATCGCAGCCTCCGTAGACTTGTACAGTCTCTCCATTTCACGCTTATTTTTCACCAACTCGAAGGAGAAGATATCGCCGCCACGTTGCTCAAGAAGCTCATCGAAGATGATGAAGTAGTCTCCCCATGCTTCAACCAGACTTTCTCGTTCAGCGTTGAGGTAATCGCAGCTGGTTGAATCGTGATCCGGTGTGTTGACTCTTGTAGCGATGTTCTGCAAACGTCTGACCGCAGCGAATAGTCTGATGCGGAGTCGATCCATGTTTCGACTGCGGTTCGTTCGTCAGGATCACGAAGTATCCTGTCTACAGCGCCAATGTCTCCGCCCAGATAGTTTCTGAGCAAAGTTCCGAAGTAGAGTAGACTGGCTACCCGATGTAGAAGTGATGAGATATGATCGAATATAATCAAGACGCTTGATGTATACTGATCGACGGATTTATTGTGACTGACTCTGTTCTGAACATTTCTTGCCCTATTTATACCATTGGTCCCATAGTCATTTGAATAGCGCAATTGTTGTATGGGTTGCGTCTAGAATATTCGCCATAAACAATTACACTTTGTATAGCGGGTTCGTTTCCATCCGTTCCAATCTTTTGACAATTTGTTTGTTATTGTTTTGTATGTTGTGATTGTTTGTTTTGTGTTGTCGTTCACCGCTAGCGGTAAGTACTCTGTGTTGTACAATTATATGCAATCAATAATTATCCTTTCAGGTGATTGTTCTGGACATAAAAGGTAAGTGACAATAAATATACTACTATATAACTGCGCTAATTATTCTCGTTTTCCAGGTGTGGACTCAGGATGAGTGTTTCTAGTGTGTTTAGTGTGTTTAGTGTGTTTAGTATTAAGTATTTTATAGCTTTTTTTATGTGTTGAATAAAGTTTTTATGAATGAAAGAAAATGTGTGTTGTTTTTAATTTGTCTGCCTGTCTGGGCCGTAACACCAACTGTTCCGGCGATATGTTCCGTTATTCATCACACCTACTCTAAGCCTGATCACGAACATCACCTCACGGTGAAAACGAGATGAAGTGTATAAAACCTTGCATACAAATCATCTCGCTCTCACCGCGAAGCGACGCTCGTAATGAGGCCCTCTGTATCACGCATCAATCGCGACGACGGAGATATTTTTGGGAAACCTGAGGAGGTCTCCGAGAAAACCTTTCTTGTAAGAATCGTTCCGGCGATATATTCTATTATTCACCGCGTGTACGCTTTTTCGCCGATCCTATTGGTTCCAGAGGAGCCCTCCTGGTCCCTCCAGGCCTTCCGCAAAGACATCCCTCGCCGCCGGGATTAGTAATCTAATTGCGACGTCGGAGAGCTTTCCGCGGGAACCCGAGAATGCAACCGAGAGAACCTCTCCAAACGATTTCAGGGAATAATCTAGGAATCATACCTTCCGATTTTTTAAGTTTTAGATTTTTGAATTTATATTCTTGGATTTTAAATTTTTAAATGTTTGATTCTTGGATTTTAAATGTTTGAATTTCACATGTTTTCGAATTTCATATTTTTGGAATTTAGATTGTAGTTTTCAGATTGAGTTTATATTATTGATAGTTAATGTGACTGGCACGAGCTCTGTAGGTTGAATATTCTCGATCCAACATGCAATGTTTATATATTGACTATATGTGACAACAACAAAGTCTACAGAAAAAAAAAACATACATAAAAACAAAAACTGCAAAGAGAATTCTGGTAGCTCCATAATCTGAGATTCGGATGTGGAATTATCGAAAGTTATTTGCGCCCAAATAAAATCATCTTTTGCAGTCCATATTGCAATAATAAAATGTTTCAGCTTAACATTCTGCACATATTATGATATATTCACTGCGGCGGTACTTAGAGGCGAATGAACTGCAAAGTTAAAGCCTCTCAAAAACAAAGAATGGAAGAATGCGGCGGTTACACAAACATCGCGAGCAGAGAGCAACGATTAACACCACATTGCGCCACCGAGAGCACAACGATTGAGAACAAAATTGAAACTGAGAGTGCAACGCACAAAAGCACTTTGAGAATTTAAGAGGAGAATAACGACTAGAGGAAACTCTCACTAACAGTAAACTGAAAAAATGGCTTCGTTCGATTTGTTGGGCCATCTTTTACTTTTATTTCTGCGATTTAGCGATGGAATTCAACTTAATTTCACTGATTCCCACGTCTGTAGAACAGATAGTAGTCCCTTCATTTAATTCATAAATTGTAACACTCATGAACGATAGAAATCGTAACCGCACAAAGAACACATCACGGGACGAAAAAGAGCACGTTTCTCAATCCGAACGCAAAATTGAAAATTTCGAGTTATTGATTACATTTGGTTAAGCATTATGTAAGCTACATACCACATTTATCAGATTTAGAATATTACGGATACAAGAAAATCACGCATACAGTAGGAATAATTGTTATGATTGATCAACGAAAACCCCTCATAGTATGCAGTCAGAGCGGACCATGTACCATTTACAATGGCGAAATGGCTCTATGTCATGTGCAGACAGAGTGGACCATGTATCAATCATTTCTATATTGAATTTAACCATTTTTGAGCGCCGAATTCAAACCAACAAAACTTTTTCTTGAAGCTAATAGGTACCTTGTTGAAATATGCTCGAACCCGTTAGTGTAAAATGTACCCATTCTGAGTATATTGAAAAATAAACTTGGTCCAGTCGGTCTGAACAGATCAGTGGAAAATTCCGATTTTCAGTGTGGATGATCGCAAAATGTTTTATTTCAGAGCGCGATTTAGACTCTAGCGATGACAATGAATTCGAGTTTGACGATTCTATTGACGAATACCGTCTAAGGTATTTGAAAATGGGGAATAAATGCTGTAACATGTAAACCGTGCAATCATATTCATGCCTGTATTAGATGGCAGATACTATTATGCTGAACGCAACCAAATGTTTACGCGGTTCCAGCCTCATATTCCTTCTCGCTCTAATTTTCATAACAGAATGGAACACTTTGACTCACAACTGTTATTTGTTTGAGAAATATTTCGAAATTGTTCAATCATGGTGAACCAAATCTTAAAAAAATGCTTCATTTGGTTCAGACAGAGTGGACCATGTACGTATAGGGAGCCAAATAACTGCCTTTTATTGGCATGATAATTGATGTTTTTCACAATTATCATACATCAAAGTATTGTCAGAGAGTAGCTAACATTTCTGAGAACAATATTGAACGAAAAAATTAAATGCTTTGAAAATTGCAGAGCACTGAACTTCAAGTTCGGTTTTCTCGAAATCATAAAAGTGTCACATGGTTCGGTCTAACTCAACACCGACCATAAAGGGCGAACACGAAATTATTGCGACACCGAAAATGTCATGCCAATTTTCTTATAATGTTTAGAATCAAACCAAAATTTTAGGGTAGTTTTATACATATATTTACTTCAAAAATCAAAAGAAAAGTTAATCGATGGAGCCTTGAGTGTAAAATTGAACGCATTTTCTCTTGATGCCCTCCATCAAAGTCTTTACAGTGTCATCCGGTACCAGTTTCTCAGTTTTTTTTCTATTTTCTTAACATGTCCTTCTCGCCTTTGACTTTCTTCTTGCTCTTCCGAAGTTCCCGCTTCATTATTGCCCAGTACTGCTCCACCGGGTGCAGCTCCGGACAGTTTGGCGGGTTCATGTCCTTTGGAAAAAATGGACAGAATTGGCCTCATACCACTCCAGGACACTTTTAGAAAAGTGGCATGATGCCAAATCTGGCCAAAATAGCGAAGCTTCGTCGTGCTGCTGCAAGAACGGCAAAAGGCGCTTCTCGAGGCACTCAGATTTGTAGATCTCGCCATTTACTGTGCCCTTTGTCACGAAAGGCTCACTCCTCAGTCCGCAAGAGCAGATGGCCTGCCAAACGAGATATTTGGAGGCGAACTTCGACATTTTCTTCTTCTTAAATTTGTCGTCCACATCGAACTTGCTCTTGCTGATGAAAAACTCCAACCCCGGAATTTGCTTAAAATCGGCTTTTATATACGTTTCTTCGTCCATCGCACAGCAGCCATATTTTGTCAGCATCTTCTCGTAGAGCTTCCGTGCCCGAGTTTTAGCCGTCGATTGTTCTGTACATTGTATGTATGTAGTCCAGCTCTCTTCTTTGCATTCTGGACGTAGCTCTGCGACATGCCGATCTTTTTAGCCAAATCACGGCTTGAGACGTTGGGATTTGCTTTAATCATCCGCTTCACCTTTCCCTCCGTATTTTTGTTCTCCGGTCCCGGTTTTCTTCCAGCTCCTTTGCCGTGGTCCAACGTCAACCGCCGTGGAACCGCTTCAACACTCTGGAGACGGTGAATGTTCAACATTTTTCCCGAACTGCCGGTTCGACAGGTCAGGAAATTCCAGGTGTTTGGAAAGAATTTGTTCTCTCGACTCGCGTTGGTTCACCTCCATTATCGTTGAATTGAAAAACACGACTTCGAGTTTGACAGTATGTAGACAATACACATCAATGAGAAAGTGTGCAAAATTTGGTTGATTTTTACCCAATGGTAAAAAATTATGCCCTGTTGAATGTGTCGCAATAATTTCGTGTTCGCCCTTTATGATAGAGCGCTCATTTTTATGTTATCAAACAAAAGGTGACCAAAATTGTCGATGAAATCGAAAATCTAACTATCTTATCTTTATAGATAGAGGTAAACATAGTTCGACAATGTTGTAGCCCCAGTTATTTTAAACAACCTTGTAGAACAAAGTTTTTTCTGTCTTTTAATATAATCGGTTTAGCGCTTTTTTTTCTATGTTACATTAGGGTGACCATGAAAAAACGGGTTTTTTCATGGTCACCCTAATGTAACATAGAAATTGTTTATGTTTGCCCCAGAAAGAATGACGGACAAATGAAAAGAAAAAAAAAAGAAAAGAAAAAATATTTGTATTAGTAAGCTTTAAAAAGTATAAGTTTGTATGTAGAATTTAAAATATAAAAGTTAGAAAAAAGGCGCTATATCGGTTATTTCAAGAGATAGGAAAAAAACTTGTCCCAAATAACTGGTACTACAACATTGTCGAACTATGTTTACCTCTATCCATAAGGATAAGAAATTTCGATTTTTTATTTCATCGACAATTTTGGTCAGTCTGTTTTCGATAACATAAAAATGAGCGCTCTATCATATGTAACAACTTTGTCGAAGAAAGTTTTTGTCTAGAGAATAACTGTCGATGCTAATTTCCACTTAAATACATCTCCTGGATCATTTTGAATTGAAGTCACGGAAACTTTTCCTCTAGCTCACGAATCGTATGAATCCAAAGCACCCTCGTAGTATTAATGCTTGAAAGTGCTTTGAAGCTCACATATTTGTATATTATTCTGCTAGTAATTAGCTGATTGGCTGAATAGTTATTATTTTAAGAAAGTGAATTTTTCAGCTCTGTCAGGATGAAGCTAATGTACGATGATCGCCTTTAAAGTTTATTTACTTGTTTTGGAAACGAGTAATATCACTTGAAGTGCGCCAAAAACAATCAGATCGACCGCCGGTTCACTTCAAACGGTGCCGAACGCATCTCGTATGATTCGACCAGATGAGTCTGTTTGAACGTGATAAGACGCAAACAAAACCCTGGAAGTGTTTCTTTGCCGCCTTCACAACAACCTTCAAGACGGCCGGGAGAGGTTTACAAAACCTGTCCGCGGTAAGCTGTCTTTGGCAAAATTGCCTCAAATCACGTTTAATCCTTACCGCCGTATGAAAACAAGCGCGCAATCGGCAAACGCGAATAGCGATAGACAGACAGAGCGGCGGAGCGGTGTCATTTTCTGTCGTCACATTTCACCCAGCCGTGAATGTTGGATGTTGTGGCGGTAAGATGCGAGCATGACGTGTGGAATCAGCACCATCAACCATCGCAAATAGCAGTCGCCGGCAGGTCTGCGCTGATTTTGCCGCTGTGGATTAGCTTTCGCATCGGATATTGAATTTCACCGGATCGCGGATTTTTGCATGATTGGAGTCAAGTCTAACGAGTTGTGGCTTCGGCTGATCGGTTTGGAGAGTGCACAGTTTCTGTTCCAGCTTATGTCCTCATTGACCCACTGCAGACCATATTGCACTCTGGTTCGAAGCTGCTTTGTCTAGAACTGTGTCACTTCGACCGATTGTTTGTTATGTTTTCCACTGTCAGAATACGCCACCAAAAGCGGGGATGGGATCCGCGTTCCATTATATGCAAATGTGGAACGTTACCTTTGAGTTTCTGGCTTGTTTTAATGGGGAATGAACCTCGTCTGGTCTATGTCAAGCAGTGCCAACGTTGTTTACGAAGCGAAGACGGTGTGATGGAATTCGCGCATATTTGAATTTATGTTGGATCCCCCCTCCTCTTTTTGTTTATTTAATTCTGCCCATAAGGGCGACGGTGAGGGACAACTGCACTTCATCTTTCTGCGATGCTAATTGCATCGGTGGTGAACCTCTTCTATCGCGATACTCGTTGCTGAACTTCGTAATGATGTGCAAACTTCTCGCTGAGAGTGTAAACTGAAATGAATTTGTTCCAAGGATATCCTCTGATTTTTAATCCGAATGCTCACCGTGAACTTGATTCACGAATCTGTATGGAGATTTTTCAATCACACCTAGGTGTCACACGGATCGTGCGAACCCGCATTAGTATTCCAGCAGAAATTTGGCCCGAGATCGTTAGTTAGCATTTCGGACAAAATTTACTACCCATTTCAACCAACAGCCCAATCGAACGGTTTCGAGAAGGGAACGGTGAATTACCATTTAGCTCCATATCCCACCTGAATTCCAAACAGTGCTTAGCGCCCACTGCGGGTGTGTGTGGGGAAGGGATGGTTGGATAAGCGGGCAATGAAATAGAAATAAATTACGCTTAGCGCTAAGTACTTCTAGAGGAGCCGATTGATCTGTTTCTGGAAATACTAGTTGCGAGGGCACTATCTTTCGATCAGCAAATAACGAACGGTTGAACTGATGGCTTTGGTGCGTTCGCAAGTGTTTCGATTGGACGATTGTGTGGGTGGATAATAACATGCTGCACAATGAGACTTCCGCACAGGTTTGGGTGATGCAACGCAATAGTTTTTTTTTCTTCTCGCTGGTCTTATAGTTCTTCAAAAGTTTGTAGTGATTATCATAAACACATCTAGAATGCGTTTTTTTAATATATCACATGACTCCACATATACTGCATCAAATAATCAATCCGACTAAGTACTTTTGCGTAAAATTACATTATAATACGTTATATTGTTTTTGGTAACCGGAAAATATGTAAATTTTCAGTAAAGAAACCTTTTTTTCAAAGAATGAGTATATTTTACAAAAATGGTTATAAAACACAATTTTTCAGGTGCAGTGTGGAAAATTGAAAAAAAAATTAAATACTAGTCTTAAATTTGTCAATAGGGAATAAACAGAGCAAAATTGGAATGATTTTTGTTTTCTGTTGATCTCTGTTTATGTGGAACTAGCTGACCCGGTAAACTTTGTCTCACCAAAAATTTATTTTTCGTTATCACATTCACGTTTTCTTACTAAGCGCACGTTCATGGGTCTAATAGCAGAAATGTTCATTGATTGATCTTCTAATCTACCCTTTAAAATTACCTTTTACCATAAAATTCTTAGTACTTCTACCACAACTCGTCATTATACTATTATTATTTGGGGATTATTTTCAGACACAATTTTCGTTCAAGATTTTCCAACCACTTGCAAATAACATGTTTCTCCGTTACATGTAATAAATGTTTTAAACAGAAAATATAATAGAATAAAGACAATTCTTTCTCAAGTTTGGCTCTTATCAACACATTCTGCGATCCATTTTTATTTATATAGATAGAAGAAGCTATAGGGGTGAGTTTTATCACATTAAAATCAACTTCCAACTTTCGAACAAAGATCGATTTCGTTAGCGCAAACATCAAAAATACTAACAACGCTTGTCACTATGTAATTGTAGAACATATGGGAATTGAATTTTCGCAAATTTTCCCATTTTCTTCAGAGTTTTCCGAAAATTTTCAATTATCATGTTTGGTTGGAATATGTTTGATTGAAATATGTGTATTAATTTTTTGGTATGCATAAATTTGTGTTTCATTAGTATTGCAGCCCCTTTAGAGAAGGGGAAGGAGTGTCTAACCACCATTGAAACGTTTCTGGCCCCCTAAAACCTTCACATGCCAAATTTGGCTCCATTTGCTTGATTGGCCTTCGAGTTATGCAGAAATTTTTGTTTCATCTGTATGGCAGCCCCCCTTAGAGAGGGGGAGGAGTGTCTGCTCATCATAGAAACGTTTTTTTTACAGCCAACAACCTTCACATGCCAAATTTGACTCCATTTGCTTGATTAGTTCCCGAGTTATGCAGAAATTTGTGCTTCATTTGTATGGCAGTCCTCCTTAGAGAGAGGGGAGGGGTCTCGCACTATTATAAAAACATTCCCCGACCCAAAAAATCCCTCCATACAAATTTCATGTCGATCGTTTCTGTAGTTTTTGAGTCCATAAGAATCAAATAGACAGAATGACAGACAGACAACATTCCATTTTTATATATAAAGTTTACTACATATACGCGGGAAAAAAAATTAGCGGAGAGAAATGAAACACTGTTTTTTTTGCATTTACATGCATGTTTTATATGTTTCAAGCTATAATATGAAATAAAATAAATATAAAAGTTCTTGAATATTATTTTTGTTGTGATACGTCAATGCATTGCAATGATGCAATGACATTTTTTGTATCACTTGCTGTGGGAGTTTTGGAGATACATTAGACTTAACTCTTTGTGGTCGTATATCTGCTCTCAGCCACCACAGCAAGGAATCATACTGAATACTTTATTGAGCCATGTAATAAATTACACTTCTTCTGAACGAATTGCAATGTCTAGTGAACTTGTTCCGAAATAATACGAAACTTCTATGAATAATAGATAATGGTACTCGGTATAGACAAAAAAATAGCGTGCAAAGATTAGAGAATCTCTTTCGAGGGAAATTAATTCCGACCAGTACGACACCAATATCAACAGTTAATACGACCGCAAAGGGTTAAAAATGACCGGAGAACTTATAAAACTGGCTGCAATATTTAATGAGTTACAGAATATTGTCTTAAAAAACAACCCAAAAACTAATTTTGATTTTTTTTTTCAAATTTTTTGTATCGCCAAAGCAAAAATTGAATCTTTTAGATAACTTCTTCAGTTCTTCAAACATTGATACACAAAAAGACAAAGACAAAGACAAAGTAAAAATTTTCTTTGCATAGGAGATATCTGTGTGGTAAAAAATGGAATTTCAAAGTAATGCTTTAAGTATATCAAAGCAGAATAATATTAATAATAAATTAATAATTAATGATTTGGTTGATTACTTATTTTCTATTTTTCTTTTTTTGGCATCGAAAAACAGTTTTTGCCGATATTTTTGAATATCTTGTATATACATCAAACCAATAATGTACAAATAAAGATATTGAAAAACAGGAACTTGTAGAATTAAACGTTGTAGAACAGTTCGGCTGAAAAGTTTATAAGGTAACACAGTAAAACTTCTTTTTTTTTGCAAAATTCTATTTTATTATTCAACATAATTGCCTTCGAGGGCGATACAGCGATTATAGTGATCTTGTAACTTTTCGATACCATTTTTATAGTACTCTTTCGGTTTTTCCTTAAAATAGGCCTCAGTTTCGGTAATCACTTCATCATCGGTCTTAAATTTCTTGCCAGCGAGCATTCTCTTCAGGTCTGCGAACAGAAAATAGTCGCTGGGGGCCAGAGCTGGAGAATACGGTGGATACGGTAGCAACTCGAAGTAATGTGTAATTTTGTAATTTTGCCATCGTTTTCATTGAATTGTGATTTTTCCATTTTTATCACAATAACAAAAGTTGCTTCACTCTCAATGCTGTAACTCACGAACCAATCGACCGATTGCTGTCAAGTTTTGACACGTATCCATTGAAAGTTGGTGCTTTATAATAGTCAAATAGATTTTTGCAAGAGGCGTCATCTAGACGTCAACCTTATGAACTTTTCAGCCAAACTGTTACCTAATCTCCATGTTTTCATTTATCATAAAATTACAGCCTTTCAAATATCACTAAGAGAAAAAATGGTTACAATTTCATCTTCTTTTTTAACTGAGAGCAAATACATGATAAAAGGTTTTGCTGTGAAAAAACATTTCTCTGATTCCACTCAAACCGGAAAACATCAATTTCTAAAAATTCATAACCTTTGAAGATTCGCCTAAACGTAAACTTTTGAAGAGCAGTTTTCTTAGAAAGTTTACCTAAATACCTTTCATTTGCCGACAAGCGATCCAATATTGGTGAAGTGGTTTAAATCATGCAAATTTTAAAGAATGGATGTATTCGAAAATTATGGATATTATTATTAAAGGATATTGTTTAAGCCTGAGCCCAAAGTTTTGTAGCAACTTAGGAAATGAATTTCTGATATTCGCATGAGATGAACCCACCGTGCAATTACTACAATCGTTAGCAGCTAGGATACGAAACAAGCTTTTTTATCTTCCCCTCTTGCTGCTCCACATCGGATATTGTGGGAAGTAGAACTTGTCAATATAAGCAGTATTAAGTAATAAATGTTCATTCTTCGCCGATTGCCCGAAGTAACCAGACGAAGGAAAGTCGCGTCCAAGTTCCGTTATCGGTTACCGCGTGATTGTTGTTTTTTTGCCGCTGAAGAGTTCATTTCACTATCTGGATAGTGAGTGAAGTGCCCTGCCTGCAAGTGGATAAAGGCTTTCATCCTCGGAAAGCCAAGCATTGGTTTTTGTTTTGTCGCTGCTTCGCCGACATTGGAGATTTCGCCGAGTCATCGTGCCAACAGTGACAGTGCGGGTAAGCTTTCACCGACGACTGTGTGTAGTGGTGTCGTAGGCACATTCCCACCACCAACGAGCTTTCAGCACGCTCCCGTTCATCTGCACTGGAGTGCGTTCATAGGTGAATAAGATTGAATATACTGAGAGAAAATATTTAATAATTATAAGTTTTTTTTTTTTTTGTTTTTGTGAATTATTTTATTGTGAAATATTGTTTAAAAAAATACTTAGAATATAAGTGAAAATTTAAAATGGCAGAGAGTGGGGGACCTTCGGATATGGAGGTCTCTGACTCTAGTTCCCTCCTAACAGATAAAAAAAAGTCACTCAAACGTGTTCCAAATACGGAAGATACTTCTTCTGGGGACGAGTCAGCTAACCCTACCAAGCCTCCCTCCAAAAAACTAGCAAATCTCCCATCTGCCCTTAACGATCCCACTCTACCTTCAACCTCGTCTTCTCCCTCTGTTCTTCCCGCTCCTTCTCAACCTTCGCCTTCCCACTCTCAATCCCCGTCCTCGCCTTCCCCCCCTGTTATTCCCACTCCCCGTGTAAAGGTCTATCCAGAAGATGCGCCCGGAACTGGTCCCTGGGTTGTTTTCTTCAGGCCTAAGCCAAATGGAAAGGCGTTGAGAGTCATGCAGATCGCGAAAGATCTGGCAAGGTATACCTCCGTTTCGGAAATTTCGAAGGTTAGACCAAACAAATTGCGAGTTGTCGTGAATGATCGAAAAGACGCAAACAAGATTGTTGTCGATCAGCATTTTACAATTGAGTATCGGGTCTACATACCCTCTCACATAGTCGAAATTGAGGGTGTGATAACCGAAACGGGCTTGACGTGCGAATACATTACGAGTGAAGGTACCGGCCGTTTTAAAAAACTGCCCTCGACGACTGTTAAGATCTTGGGTTGCCGCCAGCTCGGAACAGTCTCCCATGAAGGAGAAGAAAAGAAATTTACGCCGTCCAACTCGTTTCGAGTCACCTTCGCTGGTTCAGCTCTCCCTGACTACGTGATGGTAGATAAATTGAGGTTAGCCATGCGACTTTTTATTCCAAAGCCAATGACTTGTCTAAAGTGCAAGTCAGTTGGTCACACGGCTGCTTATTGTGCCAATAAAGAACGATGTGCCACTTGCGGAGAACAACATGAGGGGAAATCCTGCAGTGCGACTGAGCATAAGTGTCCATATTGCGGGGGATCCCCACACGTGCTCTCAGCTTGTGAAACATACAAGGCTCGCTGGGAGAAACAGAAGCGCTCTTTGAGGGAACGCTCTAAACGCACTTTCGCAGAAATTTTGAAGGGCGCTTCTCCACTGGCTCAAGAACAACAACCAATCAATACACACAATGTCTTCGCTACTTTGCCAGTTGACGAAATGGAAGCGGATACAGCTAACGGGGGCACGCCGTTTATTTCTCAAGGGAATCCCCGGCGCAAAAATGTGACCACTCCCAAAGTTCAAGGACAAGTCCCTCCGGTGATACCCCCTGTTAGCTTGCCCAAAAAATCGAGTGCAGCGGATAAGCAAAATCAGGTCCCTCCTGGCCTCCGTGGTAATAGTTCACCTTCGAACGACCCAGCACTCGAGGGGACATCAAAAACCCCAACTGTCCCTGTTTTTCCGTCAAGTTCAACTTCCCAATCGGGATTTATAAAGTTGTCTGACCTTGTGGATCAAATCTTCACGTGTTTTAATGTTTCCGACTCCATCAGAACCATTGTCACCGCAATGCTTCCAGTACTAAAGACAATTTTGCAGCAATTGATGCAAACATGGCCCCTCCTTGCAATGATTATCTCTCTTGATGTCTAATTTAAATAGAGAGGTCGGAGATATCACTGTTTTACAGTGGAATTGTCGTAGTCTTATCCCTAAATTGGATACATTCAAATTTCTAATTCATAAACTCAATTGTGATGTTTTTGCTCTATCCGAAACCTGGCTCTCTTCTCAAAATGATCTCTCTTTCCACGATTTTAATATAATACGCTTGGACCGTGATGACAGATACGGAGGGGTACTATTGGGGATCAATAAGTGTCACTCATTTTTTAGAATTGACCTTCCACCTACTGGAGGGATCGAAGCTGTTGCTTGTCATGCAAACATCAGAGGCAAAGACCTCTGTATAGTCAGCTTGTATTGGCCTCCGAGAGCTGCGGTTAGCCGCAAGCAACTTGTTGACATGTGCTCACTCCTTCCTGAGCCACGATTAATCTTGGGAGACTTCAACTCTCACGGAACTGCCTGGGGGGAACAGTACGACGACAATCGTTCATCGTTGATATATGACCTTTGTAACAGCTTCAATATGACCGTTTTGAACACTGGGGAAACAACACGTGTACCTAAACCTCCTGCTAAACCAAGTGCTCTTGACCTCTCGTTTTGCTCGAATTCACTATCGTTAGATTGCAAGTGGAATGTAATCCAGGATCCCAACGGTAGTGACCACTTGCCAATCAAAATTTCTATCACCAATGGGTTGAATTCTTCTGAATCAATAAACATGGCATACGACCTCACAAGACACATTGACTGGAAAAAATATGCGGACGCGATTGCTCTAGCCATCAATTCCAGAGATGGTTTGCCTCCATTGGAGGAGTATAACTTCATTTCTCGTTTGATCTATGACAGCGCGGTTCGCGCTCAAACGAAACCCATCCCAGGTTCCACTATTCGTCGAAGGCCTCCCAATCCATGGTGGGATGGCCAGTGTTCCAAGCTTTATGGAGATAAATCGAATGCATTTAAAGCTTTTCGGAAACGTGGAACCCCTGAAAATTTTCAGAAGTATTTGGACCTTGAAAATCAATTTAAAAACTTGATCAAAGGGAAAAAACGTGCTTATTGGCGAAATTTCGTGGGAGGTTTGTCACGAGAAACGTCAATGAAAAAATTATGGAAAGTGGCTCGAAACATGAGAAATCGCTCTTCATCCAATGAAAGCGAGGAATATTCACATCGATGGATTTTTAATTTTGCACGAAAGGTTTGTCCCGATTCCGCTCCAGTGCAAAGAATTATTCGAGATATACCACAAGATAGGTGCGATCTTGATTCCGAGTTTTCGATGGTAGAATTCTCTCTTGCTCTCCTTTCATGTAACAATTCTGCTCCGGGATCGGATAGAATTAAGTTCAACTTGCTGAAAAATCTCCCTGATGTGGCGAAACATCGCTTGTTGAATTTATTCAATCGGTTTCTGGAGCATAATATTGTTCCAGATGATTGGAGACAAGTACGAGTTATAGCTATTCAAAAACCCGGAAAACCCGCGTCCGACTTCAATTCGTACCGCCCAATAGCAATGCTGTCTTGTATACGGAAATTGTTGGAGAAAATGATCTTGTTTCGCCTTGATCGATGGGTTGAAACGAATGGCCTACTCTCAGATACACAATATGGGTTCCGCAGGGGCAAGGGGACGAATGATTGTCTTGCGTTGCTTTCTTCAGAAATTCAACTGGCTTACGCCGAAAAAAAACAAATGGCTTCAGTATTCTTGGACATAAAGGGGGCCTTTGATTCTGTTTCAATAGAGGTTTTGTCAGACAAATTACAATCTCGGGGTCTGCCGCCTCTATTGAATAATATGTTATATAACTTGCTTTGTGAGAAACATTTGAACTTTTCTCACGGAGATTCGGCAGTAAGTCGGGTCTCTTACATGGGACTCCCCCAGGGCTCATGTTTAAGCCCCCTTTTGTACAACTTCTACGTAAGCGACATTGACAATTGCCTTACACAAAATTGCAGCCTAAGACAACTTGCAGATGATGGAGTGGTGTCTGTCGTAGGATCAAACGAATCCGACCTGCAAGAATCCTTACAAGATACTTTGAACAATTTTTCAACCTGGGCCATTGGGCTAGGGATCGAATTCTCCACGGAGAAAACAGAGATGGTGGTTTTTTCTAGGAAGCATAAACCAGCAAAACCAAAGCTTCAACTTTTGGGTAAACCGATCACTCATGCTATGTCATTCAAGTATCTTGGGGTCTGGTTCGACTCTAAATGTACTTGGGGGGCCCATATTAGGTATCTGAGTAAAAAATGTCAACAAAGAATAAACTTTCTCCGTACAATTACCGGCACCTGGTGGGGAGCCCATCCCGAAGATCTTATAATGTTGTATCGAACAACTATTCTCTCAGTGATGGAGTATGGCAGTTTCTGTTTTCAATCAGCTGCCAAAACACACCTCATTAAACTCGAGCGAATTCAGTATCTTTGTCTCCGTATCGCGTTGGGATGTATGCCCTCAACGCATACCATGAGTCTCGAGGTTTTGGCAGGCCTACTCCCACTAAAAGATCGCTTCAATTTATTATCTCTTCGGTTCCTCATCCGGTGTAAGGTTATGAACCCATTGGTGATCGGAAATTTTGAGCAGCTGATCGAGCTAAATTTTCATTCTGGATTCATGAGCTCATATCATGAATTCGTCTCCATGCAGGTTGATCCTTCTTCGTATATTCCCAACCGTGTTTGTTTTCCTGACTACATCAATTCCTCTGTGCATTTTGATCTGTCCATGAAGCAGGATATCCATGGAACATCAGATTATCTTCGATCGAGGATCGTTCCAACGATCTTCGATGCAAAGTATGGGGATATCAATTGTGATAATATGTACTTTACTGATGGGTCCTCTATGAATGAGTCCACAGGATTTGGAGTGTTCAACGAATTTTTTAGCACCTCACACAGTCTTCAGAATCCTTGCTCAGTGTATATTGCTGAATTGGCAGCGATACACTGGGCGCTGGACAGCGTCGCCTCACGACCTGTTGAACACTATTACATTGTAACGGATAGTCTTAGCTCTGTCGAAGCTATCCGTTCAGTGAGGCCGGAAAAGCACTCGCCGTACTTCCTTGAGAGAATACGAGAAATTTTGAGTGCTTTATCCAGACGCTGTTATGTCATTACCTTTGTCTGGGTCCCTTCACATTGCTCAATTCTGGGTAATGAGAGGGCTGACTCATTAGCAAAGGTAGGTGCAATTGAAGGCGATATTTATCAGCGTCAAATCGCCTTCAATGAATTTTATTCTTTAGTCCGCAAAAATACCATAGTTAACTGGCAACGCAAATGGAACGAAGATGAATTGGGCCGGTGGCTCCACTCGATTATCCCTAAGGTTAGCCTCAAACCATGGTTCAAAAGTCTGGACTTGAGCCGGGACTTTATTCGCACCTTCTCCCGACTCATGTCCAATCACTGTTCGTTAGATGCGCTACTCTTTCGTATTAATCTTGCCGACAACAATCTTTGTGTTTGTGGCCAAGGTTACCACGACATCGAGCACGTTGTTTGGTCGTGCGAGCTGTATCTTGTCGCCAGATCGAATTTAGTAGTCACCCTTCGGGCCCGAGGAAGGCAGCCCAATGTGCCGGTGAGAGACGTGTTGGCTCGGTTAGACCTTGATTACATGTCCCAAATATATGTATTCCTTAAAGCTATCGATCTTCGTGTGTGATTGTCCTTATACCCTTAGTTTTTCCTTTTCCTTTTCCTTTGTGAGAGATCGGATCCCTTCTTAAGAATAAGATGAAATGTAAATACATATTAGATATAAGATAGGTTTAAGAATTGAGTGTGATGAGTGTGATTGAGAGTGTGATTGAGAGTGTGAGTGTGATCAATGTCAACATATCCTCATATCCCCTCCTTTTCCTGAAGAAAATATGTCACCCTTCTAAACTCGAGTTGACCGCGAGTAATCGGTTTCCTATATTATTAACATTAGAATTAAGGAAAAATGTATATATACTAGTAACAATACAGTAAGGAGTTCGGCTCCTTTAAACCTATGTAACTGAGCCTGTAAAAATAAACGATTTAAATAAAAAAAAAAAAAAAATAGGATACGAAAGATCAGCCCATAAACGATCGATCGCTTTCACGATCGTCGATAGGGCCGAAGATAAGCAGTAGAGATTAAATATTAATTGCGATAGATAGACTCAAGTCAGTTGGAAATAAAATCTCAAACGAAGTAGTCACCGCTTGGAATCAAATCAACTGTTTAAAATAAACTGTTAGTGATAAATTCACATGTCGCTTTTTCTGATTGAAGCCGTAAAATGTAAGTGCATGTTCAAACAGATATTATTAAAGAAAAAATGATTTTCAAATCCCCTAATACAGGGTACAAAAAAAACGAATAAGGAAAATATAGATAAAAGGACGATAACGAACAAATTTGCAGGAATGAGATTTTTTCCCAGCAGATTTCCTTTGCATTTTTAGAATACATCAATTCCTCGGTGAAGTGAAAAAAAAGTTGCTTTGATTTTGCCCAAATCTCGCATATTGATACTATTTTTAAAAAAAATCGATCTTTGGACGGTTAATTGTTTCGCCTATACGCCTATTTTATAATTGTTGAAAAAATGAAAAAAAAATCGCAAAATGGTTTGGCGGATTTTTTTTTTATTTTGATATTTTATGTTTAAAAATGTCAGATTCCTAGAAATGATATAAACGAAATTTCGACATGTTGAAAGCTTATATTTTTAAAACTTTTCATGTGAAAGTATTCATTTGGATTGCAGTCTACTTTTTTCTTAACACGTTGAGCCCCGACAGAAATAGGGGACTGACAATGACCTTTTCGCCTGGCCCACGTCTATCCCAGTGGACTTTTCTATATATATCATCTTGTAGGTTTGTTATTGTCGTTCCCAATGACGGCACTCTCCGAACGGAAAGTTTACTGTCGGTCCGATGAGATCGGGGCAAAAAAGACGAAAAATTCAGTCAGTCCCCAGGGACCGGCATGGGGCTTAACGTGTTAAATATCTTCATTTGCTGATAAATTATTAGAGATTAGATTAGCGATTCAAATGTGCCATTTTTTTCTTCTTAAAATGTGCTTAAAATTTGAGTTTTCGTCCACCCTATTTAGGATGGTGTATGCGCAAAAAAATTTTTTTGATTTCTTTCAAAAAGGAATAAAGGAAGTTTAAACAAAATCAGAGCATTTTTTCAGTGAATCTTTTTCCATGGAATTGCTGTAAATGACTACATTCGCTAAAGTTGATAACAATGCAAAATTCTTTTTGGGTTCATAGTTAGGAACACCATCTGGTCGGAGACCAGTCACAGCTACGATTATGACCAAACCAGTATCATTCTTTTGAGATATCTATATAAATAAAAATGTTTTGGTGTCCGTTCCTCTCGATTTAACTCAAGAACGGAGCAACAGATTTAAACAGTCACTATCAAGTTTTATGCGTCTTAGCCTGCGTCAAGTTTATATGTCAAAAAAGAAATTATATACCGCGAATATAGATCACGTACATAAAAATAATTTCTGTGGAATCTCAAGTGTTCGAGATGATTCAAATCAAAAGATCAATTGTGAGTCGGACGAAGTGTGTGTTGTGTGTTGTGTGCGAGCACAGGAGATTTTTGATCAGTTTCCGAGTCATCAAACATCATGGGCAATAGTGCCGGAAATAATATATTGAGTTGAAGCTTTTATGATGTATAAATCGTAAGTAATGCAGCCAAATTCTTCAGAACGATGTAATTTTACAACACATAATTGAGCATGGAGTTGGAAGTGGATTCCAAATGCAATATATATGCAACATGTTCTTGCAATGTTTCGGTGTTTGGATATGCTTTTCCAAATCAGATTTACCTGTAATATCGACAAAATGACCCCCAAATATTTTTCGGACTTTTTGATATGTCGTGTAAAAATATTTTTACTTCAGAAAATCAACAGTTAGGGTATGGACACCCCAAACTAAAAAAAAAACGACGAAACATGTTTTTATGATAAAAGATGAATTGCGTAGTCAACGATGCCAGAAGAAGCGTTTAAAGCACATATGTTGGAGGTACCACTTTCGGAGTGACATTTTCATAAATCTGGCATCACAATATTTGTCTTCGGCGAATCACACAATGCGTCGTCACGCCGGCCGAATTTGCATTCTTAATCAATTGTCCCGCAGTTCGCTCGACAGCAGTTGTCAATCAATCCGTCAGAAAGTAGCCAAACGGAGCCCCATTGCAATCACCCAACCTTGAATCGATTAGTTGATCCGGTCGAATACAAATTCAACCCCCGAGCGTGCATAAAATTCACATTCCAGCCCCTAAACACTCTGCCTCCTGCAACGGCGTCGTGGCTTATCAATGAGACCGATATACACTCGCCTTTTTTTCTGCGCTCCAAAATTATCGTACCGTTCCACCTGACGCGCGTGGATTGTGTATCTGCATCATAAACGACGAAGCACTGGGGGCCTTATCAAAATCAAACTCGAAAAAATAAAATCTCACCGTTTTACGATACTAACCAGAGGGATTAACCCTTTTAAGCGGCTTTCAACTGCTACGGCCTCATAAATTATAATTATTATCGGGGCGATTAATTAAAAGAAAACAATTCTCCATAATGGCACAGCCCATTTTCCGATAAACGCCCAGACTCTCCAGCGAGCCATTCGACGTTTGGATCCGCGTTTCCCATTCCAGTCACCAATGGTTAGTCGTGTAATGGTCATTACAACGCGGCGAGCGATCGCGCGATTATAGCTGATAGCGACAGAGAAATTACACTCGCATTTCCCCACAGCTTGTATTTTTTTTTTCATCGCAAGCTATTACTTGTATGTAATTGGCCTGTTTGCATTTTAGGTCTAATTAAGCCCCAGATGGATCCCCCGGCGAGCGAACACGGTCATTTCGCTACCAACTGCCTCTGCTTAATTGAATGTTTTTTTCTGAGTTGGAGCGAAACGAAGTCAAATTGGCTCCCATTTAACACCTCGGGAAATCGGAACGAATTGAAAACCTGAAAACTTGAACTCAGTCAATGTCAACGGACCAAGTTTTTTATTTCGTTTTTGTAGCTGTTTCCCGTCGAATGCTTGACAAATAACAGAATTATGGCAGGCCATCAAAATGCAATCGTAAATTTGTTTATCAGCTGGTGGCGGTCATATGAAACACACAAAAAAAAATATTTGTCGAACACGGAAAACCGCTTCTCCGTTCAACCTCGGACTGATCTATTTATGAGGACTGGAAATCGCACACAGTCTTTGACAGGTTCTCCTTGAACTTAAGCCCATCCGTCGCCCCCGCAGCAGCAGCAATAGCAGCGGAAAACAATAACACGGGCGGGCTCTGGCTTATTGAAACCAATATTTAGCAGCAATAAAAGAACGCAACACTGCAATTTAAAAGTTTGCTGTTTTGTTTTTCGTTGGTCCCATGGTTACTTTCGATCATAAATCATAACACCCCTGATTATTAGTATTATTAGATAGCCCCCACTCTGATCTGAGCTCGCAGCAGCAGCGAGCGCGATGGGTAATTAATAAAGCAAATGCAGCACCAGCAGCATCTGGGCGGGGAAGGAGAAAACGGCTGGCTGTGGGTTTTTATTGGGGAGGAAATTTGTGCGCGAAACGTGAATGCTGCATCCCTTCATTATGTTGGTTTCTGTGTGTAGTGTGTGGCATTTTCCGAACAGGCATTAGCTAATTGAATTTTGAAGCATTTTTCCCTTCAATCGCTTTAATGAGTATTGATTGGTTTTAATAAGAAGCAATGTGGGGAGAAAATTATTTGTAAAACTCATAGTTCAAGGTGTATAGACAATTCCCAAGAGTTCATCTTATGGTATGCTGTTTACACGAAATATGTACCATGTTTACTCGTGCTGTAGTATTTTTTTTGTTTATTTTAGCTCATTAAGATTGAAGCTCCTATTGCAGTTTATAAGGAGGTATTCTGGGCTAGAAATTCCGAAAAAATCGTATTTTTCTTTCTTCATACTTCTGAAGTTTCTTGGAAGGATTTTGTGGTATCTATAAATTGTACATTACACAGTAGCCATTTTAGGCGTAAGTGTATTCCGTCTGTTCTTTCATTTTTCAGTTAGACCGGACAGCGGAAACAGTTGATGTGATCATTGTTGTGTTATTAATAGCACAACAGCCCGATGTTGCTTGCAGAGCAGAGTAGTTTTAAGCAGAAGCTTGTATGGATGAAAAGAGGCCAGGGCTCCGACCGTGAATCGATCGCCATCGCAGATGATTATTGCGTGAGTTTTGAACTCACGAGCGATCGCTTAGTAAGCGAACCCGCAACCAATGTGGCTACGAAGACCCCCCGCCATTTTAGTGACGCGGTATCTAATCTAGTTCATCGTTGATACAAATCTTTAAACTACTTTTGTTCAAACTGCAGTACGTGATATCTCTACTGAACCTATTTATTTCAAATTTGGCATGAACATTTTCTATGCATTTCTCTATGGCACGAACCAATGGAAAACATTAACTTTTCCATTTTCCTACTTTTAGAAAATTGAAATAGTCAGAAAAAACGTTTTCATAGCCAAATTGCCGCCATTGCCGGATTGTTCGACTTGTCCGAGGTACAAACCATAGCGGTGTCTTTACTGATTAGGAACTTATTGGATTTTTTGAAGCTGCCATGCAAATGAAACACAAATTTCTGCATTACTCGAGAATTAATCAAGCAAATGAAACCAAATTAGGCATATTGAGGTTTTAGGATGCAATAAATGTATCTATGATGGTTAGACTCTTCACCCCCCCCCCTCTCTAAGGGGGGGTTGCCATAAAAATGAAACACAAGTTTCTGCGTTACTCGAGAATTAATCAAGCAAATGGAACCAAATTTTTACATGTGAAGGTTTTATGGTGCAATTAATTATTCTATGGTGGTTAGATACTCCTCCCCCTCTCTTAGGTGGGGCTACCATACACATGAAACCCAAATTTCTGCATAACTCGAGAATTAATCAAGCAAATGAGACCAAATTTGGCATGCGGAGCTTTTAGGGTGCAATAAATGTTTTTACGGTGGTTAGACACTCCACCCCCTCTCTAAGGGGGAGCTGTCATACAAAATTAAACAAGGTCGATTAGAAGATCAATAAATGAACAGTTCTGCGATTGGATCCATGAACTTGCTCATAATATGAAAACTTGAATGTTTGAAAGTATTTATAAAAAAACAAATTTAGGGCGAGACGAAGTTTGTCGGGTCAGCTAGTTGTTTATAAAAAAGCTACTTGCGATTTCACAGCATTCACGATTCATGAGTCATTCAGCGACAAGTCGGCAGCGAAGCTTTCCAAATGGCCTTTCTCAAGACCGAAAGTTGATTTCAGTCTTCCAAATTGGTCTTTTTCTAGGCTAGAGGCGAATAATCTGTGAAAATTTGAAGTCTCTATAATCCAAGAAATGATGATCATTACAATCAAGTCACAGTCTCGCTCCAGCTAGCAGACAACAATCTTTTCAAATGCAATACCAAGGAAGACTGAAAGAAATATATCGCTTGTATTTTGCTCAATAGATATCGATCTGTATTTTGCTCAATTCAAAGGAAGACTGAAAGAAAGATATCGCCCATAGTGCACTGACGGGTAGAAGCAAAACATAAAAGAAGTATTGAATTAAGTCCTATTCGTCGGTTTTCATTCCGTTATATGGAGATTAGTTGTGTATGATAGCATCGCACGTACGAAATATTGATTTTATGCGTTAGCAAATTGATAATGCTGTTGGGGGAGCAAATATGCCATCGGCTCGGGCCGCACTGTATCCAGCATGATTAGAATTTTTGTGATTCATACTGAGTTCAACACGTGCATTTGAAATAAGGGCATAAACTCGTGTATTGTTATCGTGAGAACAATAATGAAATGAAACACCAATCTTCAACTGCTTCTACAAAACTACGCGAACGTGGTCTTTTCAAGGCCACCAAAACTTTCCACTAAAGCATTATTTTGAAAATTCCGATTCATTTTAAAATAATGTCCGAAGTAATCAAAAAACGAATTGATTCTAAGCTTCTGTGAATATAGTAGCGTGTTCGGTTTTTTGGTGCCATGATGATGACGTTTTGAATTTTAGAGATTTCCTCAGACTCCCAAACTTTCTCAGTTCCATTCTAACCTCAGACATTTTTTTCATTCACCTCTAGCCTTTGGAAAACAAAACAGAACACTCGACCTTGAGAAAGACCATTTGGAAAGGCTCACTGCCGCTGGCATCTGATTGCTAGCAGGATTACTGATACATCGCGAATGACTTATTGGTGACTTTTTTCCGATCGATTAAATTAATATTTGAGCACTGTTTTCGGGTTAAAAGTGACAGCGTATTTTATGCTGGATGTAAAGAAGCCTTAAATGGCATTTTATTGCATCGTGGAACGTTCGCGTCCCTCACTCAATAAAAACATTCACTCATCGGTCCTTTTCAGTGAGCTTGGGCTTTGGTAGACTGTACAATTCGTAGTTGTTTTCCGTGATTGACCTGAACCAACCAAATTGCACAAAGAACACATAGTTGTTAGTGGGAGAGGTATGAATCAGGATTCACTGAGGTAAGTTATGTGATTATGTGAACGCGAACTGTCGACCACTCGTCAAAACGAAATCCCGAAAATCTTATATTCATAACATTCATCAAACATTCTTAGGAAACTTGACAAAGTAACCGAGGAAATTCGCCTAACATTAATCGGACCTGTGATTTTTTTTTTCCAAAATATATATTTTTATCAAGGCTCATATGGCGTTAGCCTCACGGGGCCGGGAGTTCAATACTTTGACAATTTTTCTTATTATCTATGTTAGTAATATGTAACCGATTACTCGCGGTTGGCTCGAGGTTAGTATTACAAGTGTTTTCGTAATTCGGATGTTGCTGTCTCCAATGCTCTGTACGTGTGCCTGACACGGGATACTTCCTATTGGGATGCAGCTGACCATTAATCAACAACGCCCCCCTAGTCTGTACCTCATGTCTAGCGTGGTGCGTCTTTCTCGATTCGAGGAATCCAGGATAGAATGGTCATATGATGCTGTGATGTATTTCGTTACTTTCGTGTCTACTTATTATAGAACTTCAGTCCCGAAGGCGGAAAATTATTTTTGGGAAACCTAACAAGGTAACCGAGAAAATTTCTGTTGAATTAATCGGACCTATGATGTGTTTCGTTATTAACAATGTCTACTCTTTATTTAACTCCAAACGCAAAGACAGAAAATTATTGTTGGGAAATCTGACAATATAACCAAAATTCCTTTAAAATTAATCGACCCGTTGATATTCTTCATTCTTGATTCAATCTATATTGCAACTAACTATTTGTTGTCATATTGAAAAATCAAATTGTACTTTTTCATTTATCGTACCTACCCTTTATCGAACTAAAATTCCGACGACGGAAAATTATTCTTGGGAAACCTAATAAGGTAATCGAGAAAATTCTTTTAAAATTAACCGGACCGGTGATATATTTCGTTATTTATCATGCCTAGTCTTTATCAAACTCTAATCACTAGGTCAGAAAATTTATCTTGGGAAACCTGACAAGGTAACCGAAAAAAATCTTAAAAATAATATGACAGGTGATATTGTCAGTATCCATCCTGCTACACTTTCTCAAACTACAATCGCTACGGCGGTAATTAAATTAAACAATGAAAGTATTTAAAAAATGAATAATCAAAGAATTAAAAGAAATAAAAAAATAAAAAAAACAAAAAAAAAAGAATTGAAGAATTAAAAACTAAACAATCGAAGAATTTAAATAATGTGCGCATGGAAAAACAAACAAACTTATCTGACACCACTGCACGTTCAGCCCATCCATGTTGATGTTTCCTTTGATTGTAACACTACGACTAAAAATGGATGTGTATACACGCGTCGGGCAGAGAGCACACTAACACAACCGAGCGCAACAAAACGATAGAGTTTTCACATTCACATATGAAGTATAAAATGGCATCCTTAGAAATCTCACTCAATTAAAGAATAAAAAAAACAATACATTGCCTTTGGAATCACAAGGGCAGAGTGCACACTTTTCCGCTCACTCAATATATAAATAAAAACACAGCACAAACGCGCATCTTTTTCTGAACGCTGCCTGAACCCCCTGCTCAACACTCCAATGCGGTAATATTTTCACTGCAGCAAAAAAACTTTCAATTTATGATGGACCATGATCCCGAAAACTAAATGACTTACTTAAATGGAACATAAAAAACCTTTCGGAATTAGTGAACCAACTTTATTCCATATCATCATCTAATATCAACTATACACCCGCGATTCGAAAACACGTCATAACAGAGGGCGAAGGGCTAACGCCATTTTAATGAAACTACACACACACGCGAAAAAAAAAATGAATTTCTCGGCTAATTAGTTTCAACTTTTTTTTCTGAGATTTATCTCAATCATCGGCCCTTTTCAGTGCTGCCAAAAGTTTGTATAAAGAGCTTCATGAATATGTTTGTTTCTAGCTGGTTATTTTTTTTTATATTCCTACGTTAATAATGTGGTCGTGTTTGAACACCACTCTTCTTTCTTTTTTGTGGCCCGTGAAATCATGACTAACATGAGTATATGGGTTTTTCGGGTTTTTATATATTTGCTGTTCATATAGGTATACACGTTGAAAAAAATTGGATGCATTATGCAACAGCATCGAAGTCGCAATGTTAGAGTTGTGCATGAAGAATTTTGTTCACCGTTTTAGACGCGTTATCGAAAAAAGGGGTGGTCACATCGAAAATGCCCCAAAACAAGCTTTATTTTCGTTTAAAAAAATTAAAATCGGTTCACTTTTAAGAAGTTATTAAAATTTGTTGCGTGAGCAAATAATAATCAAGAAACAATAATATTCCGCGATTCAGATTTGTTTTAGCTAATACAACTCTTGAATTCAATCTGCGGAATATTGAACCCCACTAATTAACATATAGCCACACCGGAATAGCCGATTACACGCAGTATGGATGAAATAGAAAACTCGTTTCACTCACCGATGAGCAATAGGGGAATTTGTAGCCAACCCAAATAAAGAAGGTGACATCAAACGTCAAAGGAAAATTTACAAATAGTTCGTGCGTAATTCAGCAAAACTAAAATCTAAAAAAAACTTGCAAATTAATTTCCCGCATACCCAATGTGTCGATTAAAAGTAGTCACGATCCATCAACCCAACACCCTCCCACCCGAAATTAGGTCAAACACGATGTGCCAACAATGTATGTGGACATGTGAGTCGTGAAGACGACTCTACCAATCGGCAAACATAAGCCATCGACAGATGGCTTATGTCGTGGACACCGTCGTGGTTGTACAGAGTGTCAATCACGTTTAACGCATCCATATTTTGCAAAATGCGACCCTTCGATTCTACTCTCTGAAGCCCGCTGAGTTGTTGACGTTAATGGTCGTTCCGATAAGGGAAGAGAATAATCTTTCCATTAACTGATTGACAATTAACAACAAACGCTCGTGGGCAGAATAATCTCCCATCAGTGCATTAGTTTCACAGCAGAGCTGATGTCCGATTTGTGACCTGAGTTATCCGAGGGATCAAATAAACTCAAAGAAATGCGCAGGGCTCACATTTCTTGCTGTGTCTCCGAAATATTTGAAGGACTCATCATTTCTTTATTTCAAACTCTCGCTTTCTTTCCTATGGATCAAGCAACCTAGAGATAGCATATATTATATTACACTTCAATGCATTCACTCTAGTCGTGGCCCACTTAAAAGAGAACAACTTTTTTTTCGCCGCGCTAGAGTAACAGCGATAGAGACCATGTTCAGAGCATTCATTTCCGACCGGTATAGCATACCAGTCAGTGCCCCTCCCCATGTCGTCTATTGTCAGTCACACTCGCAAAACGACGCTGTTCTAAGTTATTATTTCCAAAGTGATTTAAATTTTGTCTCTGGCGCAGGTTCGCTGAGGCGCTCAAGAATTTTTCGTACAAATTAATAAATTCTTCAAACTGACAGCGTGCAGTAATCCAATCCGTGTGTCCGTGAGTGAATAGGTTCACCTACAACAGTGAGAGACAATGGAATCGTACCGGGAGCGGGAGGAGGGGGTGGTGTGCGTCGTTGCGCCGTCTTGGAAAAAGGGCAGATTGGAATTTGTTCTCGTCGCGAGACTGCGAACGATATCTCCTATTACTGGTTATAAATAGAACGGAATCAATTAGGATGATTGAAATGTTTTCTAGTTGCGTCGTGTGATGGGGATTTGAAGGCCTCTGCGGGACTCGCTGGTCGCTACCCATGGGATTGGCAGTAGCCAATTGACGTTTTTATGTCATATTTTTGATAGTCTTACTTACGCATGCGTTTCGAAACTAATCCTAAATGAGCGCCCTCGAACTTACCTGAAAAATACGAATGATAAAGAAATTTAGATTAGCCATGATATAATAACAACAACAATGATAGCATCAGCCAATATCGGCCATTCGACGGCGGACAACAATAAGCCATTAAATGCAACGCCCAGACTATCGTGATCAGCTAATAAAAACTTTTAGGTTAACAATTTTGCCCCCCGGGGAGACATCAACTAGACACGCTAGTGCGCGTTCAGCAGCTCTATTCGATTTGAAGTTTATCAGGTTCTCATTTTATCACGCCATGACATCTCTCGCCTGTGTTTGGGAACTGCATTCCGAAGAGCCCTATGCACTCTCTCTGTGCGTTGAATAACCATTGTTTCACTTGAGGCGTTGTTGGGTGTGATTGATTTCAATTCTTCGTATTTTCAGTTGTTTTCGATGCTGATCGGAAGTATGCGTAGAAATAGATTGTTTGGCCGTGGATTTACTATTGCTGAAGATGTGTTATTTTTATTGGGTCTTACGAATTCTTCCATGAAAGTGTGTCTATTTCGACATGGCTGTTATGTTAGCATTATATTTTCTTCGAATTGGTAGAACAGGGACTGCTCAACCAATTCTCATATCAAAATATGCATGACATTTGAAATCAACAACTATCCACATTTAATGATATTGTTTCATATAACACAGCTTTAAACATCATGTGAATAAGTTTCGCCCAAAACATTACAGTTCTTGAGAATTGAAAAAAGATTTGAACTCGAAAACGATACGAACCCTACTTTTCATACTGCAATTTTCTCGAATTGAAAAAAATGTAACTCAAATTAAATTCTATACACAATTTTGTATAAAAATCTTGCGAAAATAGAAAGTCTTTAATCTAGAGCAAGCTGTTTCCGAGTTACAAGATTTTTTTTTTAATTATATTATTGACCATAGTTATTGATAGGATTATACATAATTGCAATATTAAAGTAGAAACACTTGTATTATATTTTTGTTAAAAAACTCAAATTTTATATGGTTTTGGAATTTGATCGATATTACAGCAAAAATATAATAATTAATGTTTTATGCCTATTTCAATATTTATATTTGCTGAGTAGCCCGTGTGCTCCCTTGGCCGAGTGGTTAGCGTCATAACTAACATGCCGGGTGTTCGGGTTCGATTCCCGTTCTGGCCGGGGGAATTTTTCGTCAAAGAAATTTCCTCCGACTTGCACTGTGATCACGCGTATTCTAGAGCTTGCCACTCAAAATGCATTCAAGGCGTGTTATTTGGCATAGAAATCTCAACTAAGTACTAATAAAAATGACGCAAGTAATACTACGTTGAGACGGCGAAGTTCCTCTAGGAACGTTAGTGCCATTGAAGAAGAAGAAGAAGAAGAAGAAGAAGAGTAGCCCGTTGAATTTTCATCAACTTTGTTAAAGAATTTCGAATAGTTTTTTAAAGTTTCTAAACAGTTCATAACTGAGTTTTAAGCAACGTTCAATGTCGAAGGTGTTTTGATTTCGGACACAGAACTAAAAACTGTAACTGCAAGCCTCGTTGTGATAATTGTGCCAATGGACATCTTGCTGTGGACTGCTTACCGAAGATGATTGCGAGTCCAAGCTTGTCAACTGCAAGGGAAACAACGAGGTGAAGATCGTACCCGCACCATAAGTGTGAAGCAAACGCCGGTTCATGACCCCTTCTGAAGCATTGAGATAACTATACAACGACCGTGCTCGGATAAAAATTTCTCTGAAATTTGCAAGGTTTTTGTCGCATTGATTTTTTTAAATCCTAAATGGAACAAACAGATTTTCTTGTTAATTCAATTCCAGTTTTGAAACCATTTTTGTACATCACAAATAACTCATCTAGTAGGGTAAATGATCTTGGTTTGTCCAGTCGAAAATATGATCATGGTTTGCCCACATTTTTGAATGCTCTAATTCAGCGCTCCTGTGTCAAATAAAGCCTTCGAATGTTTCGAAACATATAAATGAAATTGCCTTTTACATGATTTATAGTAGTTTGATAGTATATTTTTACGAAATCACATGTTTTAAAGGAATATAAAATACACCTTCTATTTGTGTCAATGCGCCCCTCATTCGAGCTAACTTTTAATCGATCACCAGATGATTATTTGGCACGTATTCAGACCTTTTCTGGATTACAACACTTATAAATATTGTAAACATCATGCTTGCTCACCATTTACATAGCTAAACCATTAAATTAACGCATTTTGATGAACTCAATTCTACTCATGAGTTGTCCAATTCAATAATGTTGTTTTTTCCACATGATTTCTATGGCAACCGCTTGGCGCGCTGCAGTTTGTTTATGTTTGTTTATGGTGTGCTTCGCGCATAGCAGAAGTATGGTTTTTCTGTGTTGATTGTGTTGTTGGGTCACTTCTAAAATGCCCAAGAAAAGGCAATATTCTGAAGAAAGCCTAAATTATGAATGAATCAATATGATGACAGTAAACTCAAGCAATGATAAATGCTACATCTAATTGTGAATTCGAATGTTTTCATTCAAAAATGGAGATTTCTAAAACCGGACAAACCATGATCATTTTTTTGGGCAAACCATGATCAGAGGTGGTCAAACCATGATCATAATTCTTCTTGAAGGAAAATCGTTAAAAAACATAAAAATTTTAATAATTTCAACACCTTATGGTAGTATTAGCAACTAGAGACTTGGGGCTTTTCAACAAACCCAAACTCGTATCGATTATGTGTGATTTTCATGAAGAAAAATCGATTTGCATTTACTAGTTGCGTAAAAACACCCCAAATTGGACAACCTATTCCTACCACAATGACCCTTCTTTGAAATATTACTATGTAAAGCTTAAATATATATTATTTCGCACAATTTGATAAGGAGTAAATATTGAAGAATACACTGATGATTTCTTTTAAGAAAAGTAGTAAAGACAAATGACGATGGAGTAATGTTACTTGTATAGCAATTTTGACAAAAAATCAAAAGGGGTCATTTGACCCCGTCGTGATAGGTTTAGTGTTAATTCTATTTGTTACAAATAAACATATAAGTGATTTCGAAAAGACGTTTTTGTTTGATATTGTATCTTGATCAGGAACAAGAAACATTGCAGTTGATGAAATATGTGCGATCATTTCTGTCTCCAAATCGTGTCCCATATCATCCGCCGTATTCACATGATTCAGCAGCGTGTAATGTTTCTCTTTTCCCAAATATTAAGGCATCTTTGATAGGGCATCTATCAACAAGATTAGGGCCATTCAAACGGTTTCAACTAAAGCATTGAATGCAATTTTCTTGAAAAAAGCATAGTAAATCGGTATAAAAATGTTTTGAAGGTGGAGGAATCACCGAAACCTTGGACTACCAGTCCCAAAACTGATTTGTCACACTATGTAGGAATCGCAAATGACGTCTCTTTTTATACTGTCGCTTAGTGCATTTTTTTTGTGCAAGGGCAGAGCTTAAGCTGCAATTTTTTCTCTTTTCCTTTGTGCTTTTAGTGTAAGTTTAAGCCCAGCACTGAGCATGCATTGTGCGTGTTCTGAACAGGCACTCCGAAGTGAATGATTTGGGCAAGGCCGATGTACACGGTAGCAGAGTCACAACTCTGACGGATTGCCGCAGCAAAGACACTATATTTGTGCGCTGCTTGTTCTTTTTACCGCTCATATTTGATGATGCACGAGAGAGAAGGGGGTGGAGAGTCTAACCATCATAGAAACATTTATTCCACCCTAAAATATCCATATGCTTAATTTGATTCCATTTGCTTGATTAGTTCTCGAATAATGCAGAAATTTGTGTTTATTTCTATGGCAGACACCCCCTCAGAAAGGTGAAAGGAGTGTTGAACAACCTTAGAAATGTTTCTTGCCCCCTAAAACCTCCACATGCCAAATTTGGTTTCATTTGCTTGATTAATTTCCGAGTAATGCAGAAATTTGTGTTTCATTTGTATGGCAGCCTCCCCTTAGAGAGGGGGGTGGGGAGTCTAACCACCATAGAAACATTTATTTCACCCTAAAACCTAAATATGCCTAATTTGGTTTCATTTGCGTGAATAATTCTTTTATTTGTATGGCAGTTCCCCTTTTAGAGAGGGGGGTGGAGACTCTAACTACAATAGAAACATTTATTGCACCCTAAAACCTCAATATGCCTAATTTGGTTTCGTTTGCTTGAATAATTCTCGGGTAATGCAGAAATTTGTGTTTCATTTGTATGGCAGTCCCCCCCCCCTTAAAGAGGGGGGAGGGGTCTCAAACTATCACGAAAACCTTTCTCGGCCCCAAAAACCCCTACATACTAATTTTATATTGATCGGTTCAGTAGTTTCCGAGTCCATAAGAATCAGACAGACAGACAGAAATCCATTTTTATATACACTCGGCAAAAAAACTAGAGGAACAGAATGCGAAGAAATTTTAAGTGATTTTTGACATGCTGTATCTTTGTGAAAAATTAACGCATATTGATGGGAGGTGCATCATCTTGAAGCTACAACTTCCAGGTATTAGAATATTTTACGTACATATTTTTATCTTGGTGTGTGTAGGTGTAGTAGGCAATAATATCGGGAAGAAATTAAACATCATTTTTTCATTGTTTTTTCAAGAATATTCTGGACTAACACAATTTTTTGCCAACCAACTCAACAGCAAATCCATATAACCTAATCAATCAGCTTTTTTTTGGTTCCAAGAATGTTCCTGTAGGACCTTCCCACACCGAGATATTTCAGTTTGAATGAAAAATGACTGCTTCGTCTTTGATAATGAATAATAATATGTACGAAAAATATTCTAATACCTGAAATTTGTAGTTGTGAAAGCTTCAAAATGATGTGCATCCCATCGATATGCGTTCAATTTTCACGAAGTTACAGCATGCAAAAAATCACTTAAAATTTCTGACTTCGCATTCTGTTCCTCTAATTGTTTTGTCGAGTGTATATAGATATTAAACTAAACGAAAAAAGGTAACTTTGTTTCCTACATAAAACACATATATTGATCACCGGGTCAGCATACGTTCAACTAACTGCGGTCAAATAACAAACAAAATGGCAATGATAGTCTTGATTGACGTGACGATCACTGCCGCTAATTGTACAATGCACGCAAGTTAAAACTGTCGCGTGTATTGTTGCCACTACTGTTGCGCGCATAAGCTGCTGTTAAGCGCAAGATATGAAACTAAGATGCTTATTTACAGTCAGTCGCAGTCGCGGTGAATCTTAATCATCTGTTTCCTGCTATTTTTTTCTCTAGAGAAGAGAACAAACGGATGAAAAACATATCATGACAGTAGCAGATGAGTCAAGTTAACCGGAGCATGATCGCTTCATCCGAGCTTATCATCATTGGAACGAAAGAAGAAAAAACATGTTATTCAAATACATTTGTTTTTTTTTCTATGACAACAAACACATTATTGGCGGAAATATTGTGTTAGTGAGTTAAATTTATGGGCTATTAAAAATAAAATTCTGCTGGACCGACCACCTTGACGCAATCTGTTCCCAACATCCCACCACTAGAGGTGTGAAACATTAAAACGATCGTTAATGAGCCAGCAACATACTAACTAAAACAGCTAGCAAGCAATTTAATGCGAATCCTCGCCTGTTTATAGAAACGTTCATTGTAACGCAGTCAACCACTTGTGTCTCTTCGGGATCTCCCCGGAGATCTGTTTACGAAACCGCATTTCACGGTTGTCTATCGGGATAAAGTTTCCAACCACTCCAATCTAAACGATGAAACACGCAATTACTCTCGGTACCATTGAAGCGTGGCAGGTGGTGGGTAGAGTAGATTTCATCTCTCTCTTGCTTCTTTGGAATTGTCACATGGTGCGGCGATTAACGACGATGCTGCTGCGTAGGCATCAGGAACCAAACGGGCGACGAGCGGTTAGTGTTAATGACCATTGGTCGGAAGATAAGATCCGCGACAAAGTCGTAAATAGTGCGACCAGCGAACCGTTGTCAGTTGTGATGTAATACGGTGGGGAGAGATCAGCAACACCACAAACCATCGCTGGTTGGCGTCGTTTGATCGCATTTCGAGGCAAAGGAGATCATGAGAAGGACGCCGCCCTTTGAGAGCCTTCCTACGCCCGGTACTCAAAACATTGATCGTTGAAGGTTTTGTCAAAATTTGATTTGAAAACACGCGCGACACATTGTGTGTGGGTGGGATCATTCAAGGTGACCCAGGTCGATAAGTTGATGTTCATCATATATTGGCACCTTCATGTTTTTATCTGGCCCATAAATCTCTACATTACATGGTTGTTAGGTTTATCCGCCCCAATTGCCGGAAATATAGGTTAGCACATTTTGTCTGGTCGGGTTTGCCAATAAAAAAAGGCAGATAACGACCCCAATTGGACGGTTGGAACTCACCGTTTTTACCTTTCACCGAGCTTCCGGTGCAATCTGTACCGCGGGAAGTTTGTTTCGAAATGCGATTCACGCGTTTCCTTGGTATAATAATAAAGTCATCGAATGGTTAATCTGTTTTTTTTTCTCTTTCTGTCGATTTGGTTCCACTTGACAGGGTTTAAAAGTAAGCTTCTCGTTAGTATTGACCCTGTCAAGTGTTTTCAAGGCAAATACTTTAATCGTAATTGTTTTACTATCGTTTGCGATGGTTGCATGCACCTACGCAAAGAATGCGAAAATAACACCATGTTTAATTGATTTTAGCCGTGGAATTGTTTTGTCGTCGTCCATAGTTGTTATTATTTCGATTCAGGTGAATGGAACTTAAATGCATCATACTTTTCAATGTTATGGTTATCTAACGATGGAAATAATATCCGTTTATTTTAATCGTTTGTCTATTTGGTGAAGATTCGTTGATTCCATTGTACTTAACATTGGGCATTTTTAATCGTAAATGGCGTAATTGGAATTCCAAATCCAAACCATCGTTTCAACCATAATAAATATGAGTCAATCAGTACCGAATTTAAACGACTTCGAATACTCAGTTCGAAATAATTAATCACTGTGCAAAATAAGCAAAAAACATTTTTGAATGATAGTTGTAATTTAATATTGTAAAATTCATTTCCAGACCAATAATTTTTATAACGATTTTCACACAGAAAATACTATCTAGCTACCAAATACGTCAATCGCTAGGGACCGAAATGGGGCCCAACGCACTAAGAATGTTCTTATTGTACTTTTAAGGGGATTGGGCACGGAAGATTTCGATTATGTCTTTTGATCACTTGAAAGCGGTTTTTTTTTCAGTTCAATATACTGTCTTTCGAATCAATTGGTCAAATGTTAGAGAAAAGCTTTTTTTTTTGTTGGAATGTAGAAGAAAGTAGATAAATGAAAAAAATAAGAGAAAAAAATCTTCTCTTCTCTTCTCTTCTCTTCTCTTCTCTTCTCTTCTCTTCTCTTCTCTTCTCTTCTCTTCTCTTCTCTTCTCTTCTCTTCTCTCTCTTCTCTTCTCTTCTCTTCTCTTCTCTTCTCTTCTCTTCTCTTCTCTTCTTCTTCTCTTCTCTTCTCTTCTCTTCTCTTCTCTTCTCTTCTC